>NC_090752.1:49755660-49758160 GCF_036898095.1 Palaemon carinicauda
TCTCTCTCTCTCTCTCTCTCTCTCTCTCTCTTAACAATAATAAGATCCAATTTTCCTTTGCTGAATCAGTGCCACTTCCTGAACAAATATAATGACATTGCTCTCCTTTGCAGAAGCCTAAACTTTATGAGATCTTTTGAAGTTCCTCCTCCACTACTTTCTAACAAACACAATTTGCAGACTTGTCGCGCTTCGAAAGGAAATATCTTATCGAATAAAGGCAATTTCCTCGTTAACATGAAATCAATCAATTGCAAATGAAGATTTCTGGAATGTGGGTCAAATGGACCGGAATTACTTCCCGGGAGACCGTTCAGCGTTAAGTTGCACCCATGGGGAACACCGACTTAAATGATGAAAAAGGAAGGTTAGGGAGAAAGATAGATGAAACGAAGCTAATCAGATGGAAAGAAGAAGGCTAAAAGGGTTGTGGTGGCCGATGTGGTAACGTTCCTGACTGGTGAACGCCAGACTGGGGCTCGAGTCCTGCTCAAACTCTTTAGTTTCTTTGGTCGCTGCAACCTCACTATTCTTGTGAGCTAAAGATGGGGGGGGGGAAACCAATCGGTCTATCTTCTGAGTTATCAGCAGCCATTGCCTGGCACTCCTTGGTTCTAGCTTGTGTGGAGAGGGGGCTTGGCCGCTGATCATACAGTATGTGTATATGGTCAGTCTCTAGGGCATTGTCCTGCTCGATAGGGTGATGTCATTGTGCCTTGCCCCTGCCATTCACGAGTCGCCTTTAAACCTTTATAAGGTTACTTGTTAGATTTCTTTAGCCTACCGTCTAACAAGCAACCTTTTATTAGAAGGTAAAGCAAATTAACAGGCAACCTTTTAACCTCCTTTCCATCTGATTTGCTTCTTTTCATCTATTTTTCTCTCCAAAGGTGAGTGCACTAAAAGCCGGAGGGACGCTAGCTATAAAGGCCCATTAGTAACGCCTTACACTGCACAGCCCTAGGTGCACTGTTGGCACTAGACCCCCCCCCCCCCCTCCCCAACCCTCTCGAGAACAATGTATCATCGTTCAAACTAATATATTACAATAAAATATACTAAAGAAGCTGCACTTACAACTACAGCAACACATAACAATAATGATAATAATAATAATAACAATTATTATTATTATTAATAATAATTATTATTATTATTATTATTATTAATATTACTAGCTAAGCTACGAGCCTAGTTAGAAAACCAGAATGCTTTAAGCCCAAGGGCTCCAAAAGGGAAAAATAGCCCCGTAAGGAAAGGAAATAAGGAAACAAATAAACCATATAAGAAGTAATGAACAATTAAAACAAAATATTTTAAAAACATTAAAATAAAAATAATAATAATAATAATAATAATAATAATAATAATAATAATAATAATAATAATAATAATAATAACAACAACAACTTCTACTCATGGCCCAAACCGAAAGCCAGCACATTTTGGGCGTGACAGGACGACATTACCATCCAAATCACACAAGTAATAAACAAATTGGAATCAAATTACTCACACAGTGCCTATGGAGTTATTTTGACTTCATATACCAAACCGCAAAGATTTGCCCACCTAGTGGCACGGATTAAACCCTCCAGATAAGTAACAAATAAGTACTTGGATTTTAGGGATTTTTAAAAACCCTGTAGATCATTATCATCATTGATAATGATAATGATAGTAACAATAATAATAATGATAATGATAATAATAATAATAATAATAATAATAATAATAATACGTAAATCTGAGTCAGAAATTATCCATATGACTTTAATGTTGTCCGAGTAACATTACCAATGCACTACAGTAAAATCCTATAGAGAGCAATATAAATTAATTGACTTTCCCTCTGTGATTGGAATCAAAGGTCATCGACGCTCGTGAAACGGACACCTATATATATAAGTGAAAGAAGTACAAGTCTCATTTGAAGTTACATAACTGATATTTGACATTATCTCAGTCCCTTTCACCAACAAAATCGATGACACTACAATCATGCAAGTGTGATTTTACAAATATGCTTCAGGCAATGGAATTATTCTAAGCAATATAACTAGCTAGTCAATCCTTTCTTTTATTGATACTGGTAGATTAAGCATGCCTTATGTCATATTTCAGTACGTTCGAAAAAAAGAGCCCTAGGGCCTACTCCAAAACTAAATAAGAGGCAATTGAGCCCAAAATTTTGTCATTGGATTTTATAAAATATAGATATTGCAAAAGACTTATGAACACTGAAGTGATAATAGCTAATCACGTTAACACGACCAAGACCAAAAAAGTAAGTAGCAGTGTGGCAGTTGTTGATGGGCACCATGGCGATTACAAGTATGTAATACCACCAATTTTATTTATGTAGAAATAAATTCTTCATGCGATTTTATTCATACAGTAGCAGATTAGACTCAAGGAGTGCGAAAAGTAACTGTAAGCAGTTTATGGCCAATATGAAATAAAAATAAAACAGTTTTGACTTCCAATAATGTAATTCCCT
>NC_090752.1:49763160-49775660 GCF_036898095.1 Palaemon carinicauda
AGGATTAGAAATGAAACTAAATGAGAGATTACTCGAGTGCCATATGTGGATGAGATCATGATGGGTAGATGGAGATGGTTTGACCATGCTCTTCGCACTTCCCAAGAGAGATTAGTTCACCAACCATTCTGCTGGGCTCCGCAAGGCACTAGAAGAATTGGAAGACCCACGCCTACATGGTGAGGACTATGAAGAGCAAAGTAGGAGATGATGAATGGAGAAGTATGCAATTAAAAGCTCAAGATAGATACGACTGGCGAAATGTAACCGAGGCTCTTTTCGTCAATAGGAGTGGGAGCAGATGATGATGATGATAATGATGATGATGATGATATATATATATATATATATATACTGTGTATATATATATATATATATATATATATATATATATATATGTATGTATATGTATATATATATATATATATATATATATATATATATATATATATATATATATATATATATATATATATATATATATATATATATGCACTTAGGGGGGAAGGGAAACAATTGTTGAAGTTAATAGAGCTAATGTGGCTAGCAGCGAAATAGCACAAATTACTCGAAACCAATTAGATTCTGCATGTTGCCAATCCTCTCTTATTTACTACCATAATTATAATAATTGGAAAGTATATCAATAAAGTAGTAATATGACTGATGCTCATCGAGTGTTTGACAGAAATTCTTAAAATAGATGCATCAACAAACTGATGGAAAACATAATCAATAAAAATAAATAATCCAATAAACAAACACCAGATGAAAAACACATCAAGTATATTTTCGGATTCTTAAGAGCACGGTCAGCATTGGTGACATGAGGTTGTTGTGGCGAGGTTGCCAGGAGAAAGTATCGCCAGTTTAAAGGTGCCCGTGAGTAAGAATAACATCTAGTGGATAGAATAAGGGGGAGTATTGCAGAATTTAAAGGTGCCCTTGAATGAGGATGAAATCTCCGAGAATTTATGGCGTCTTGAAGAAGCAGGTCATAAAGCCTTGCGAGCGACTCTTGGCAATTTCCCTTTGTACCGTCGGAAAGGAAATTTGATGTTAAAAGGGATTTAGTGATGGTTAATTTGAAACACAGATAACTTCCTACCAATATGGCATTAAGAGGAAACGAGTAGAAGGTCACATTTAGGATTTGAAAATGTAGTAATAGTTGAATGGAATAAATGAGAAACGGTAAATTAAGGATATGTATATATATATATATATATATATATATATATATATATATATATATATATATATATATATATATATATACACATATATATATGCATATATATATACATACAAATATATACATAAAAACAAACATGCATACACTTACTGGATGCAGATGCATAAGTAGCCTACTGACAAAGCAAAGGGAGAACACTAAATAGCCGTCATTGCAGGATTCTCTCTCTCTCTCTCTCTCTCTCTCTCTCTCTCTCTCTCTCTCTCTCTCTCTCTCTCTCTCTCTCTCTCTCTCTCTCTCATTACAATTAACCCTAAATACTCTTTGGACAGGAGGGTAGGGTAGTACAAAGGACATTAGAGAAAGAAACAAGGCACAGAGCTTTCTCTACCTTACTTTTTTCTATTTTATCCTGTTCATAAGAAATGGATAGGAAGGCGGGGATGGGATTGTGTCCATATGCTCTCTCTCTCTCTCTCTCTCTCTCTCTCTCTCTCTCTCTCTCTCTCTCTCTCTCTCTCTCTCTCTCTCTCTCTCTCTCATGGCCAACTGGACCTAGCACATCTTAAAAGAAAGAACTGATTACCACAAGTAAATAAGAAGAAATCCATTACAGTTTCCTTTTCTTAGAAAGTTGAAACGAAAGGAGTTAGTTAACTTAAGAATATCATTAATGTACAAACAAAGTATCCCCATTATCAATCTTTTTCCAAAATTCATTTTATTACGTTCTTTGACTAAGAATAATAATTTGGCCATGTCCATTTTCAGAAACGTTCTGAATTACTTCTCAACTCCAGAGATATATATATATATATATATATATATATATATATATATATATATATATATATATATATATATATACTGTATATATATACATATATACATATATATATTTATATATATATATATATATATATATATATATATATATATATATATATATATAAAATGGTTCGTTAATTCCTTTCTCATTATTTTTTTTTACTTATCTGTGCATACCATTATAATTTTCTGGACTTTGTTTTTCAATTCTTCACATAATGAATATTCCGACCAGAGGAGAGTTGATAAATAAAGTACTAAAATATATTACGTTCTCCATATATGCATTATATACACATTATATAAATGCACATACACACACACACACACATATATATATACATATATATATACATATATATTTATATATATATATATATATATATGTATATATATATATATATATATATATATATATATATATATATATATATATATATATACACAACCTGGGTCACGGGAACCAGGTGGTTTGTGAATAAAGAACATCATGTGGTTTACACTTCATGCCTTGTTGAGGAAACCTGGTCCTACACCTACTTCAGTAAAGCCACAACGAAATTAAGCAAGTGAATTTCTTGTCACTTTCAGGACGATGCCATTTTCAAATATTTCAATAAAAACCACAGAGGATGACTAAACGATAGAAAATAATGAATAATACAACTGAACACCAGACTACGGACTTTCCTTTATGGATGCATTAATAATTTAAAAACTTAAAACCTACCTTAAATACGACCAATGAAATCCTATGAATTCCCACCTTTAGGAATAGGGTAGAAGGAAGAAAGGCAATGCATTACAAGTCAAGAAAATATATTTACAAACACTCAACAAGAAGATAACGGTACCAATAGCGAGAACACCACCCAGTGACCTAGACTTGACTTACTAATAAAAAAAATCTGAAAATAATCTAGAATAGAAGAACAAGTAAGGAAGAAAATTGGGAAAGAATTGTATACACATCGAGAGCTCGACGATGCCTTAACTACCACGAGCATTAGATAGCTACAGACTTCGGTGTAACCAAGGTCTATATCTGGACCGTGGGTGTAGCCAGGGTTAAAAGAATAGGGTGTAGCATGGCCTCTGTGCCTTCGGCGGCCACAAGATCCACAGATATTGATCTGATACCTCTCAGTACATTTCCTTCCCTCCGCACCCATGCACTTAATCCCTTACCCACTTGGATCAAGGTTTATGGGCTGTCTTAGATACAAGAGCCGCATTAGTTGCTGCAATATTGAAGGGGCCTGTTTCTGGCCAAAGACCCAGGCCATCTACAACAGCAACAAGGGCCTGTGTATATATATTGGCACTCCGTGCCAGCAATCTAAATAGAAAAGATGTATCAAGCGTAGTTCGGGTTGTGCTATCCCTACTGGCACTCCTATAGGATATTCTAGCTGGGGTCTTGTAAATATATTTTCTTGGATAATGATGTATTTCCTTCCTCTATATATTATTTTTTTACCGCACTTAAGGTGGGTTCGTGTTTACCTCCGCCAACGAAGTTAGAAGGAGGTTATGTTTTTGCCCCTGTTTGTGTGTTTTTTGTTTGTGAACAGCCTCTTGGCCCAAATTTTAATTGTAGAGTAATGAAACTTGCTGGGATTAACTTATGTAAAAAGCTGCAAATAATTAAATTTTGGAAGGTCAAGGTCACGGTCAAGCAAAATGTCCAATTCATGTAATCAACCATAAGTTTGGACATTGTTGTCACAGAGACTTCAAACTTGGTTCATATTTTAGTGCATGGAAATCCACGACAATTAACACATGTTATGGTCGAAGGCCAAGGTCGAGTCCAAGGTCAATGTAGAGTCCAAGGTCAAGGTCAAGCAAAAGGTCAAATTCCGGTCATCAACCATCCGACCACAATTTTAATCGTAGAGTAATGAAACTTGCAGGGATTTTAAACTGTTATGTAATGAGCTGGAAATGATTACATTTTGGAAGGTCAAAGGTCAAGGCAGAGGTTTGCACTCAACGAGTGTTTCAGTCTAGTTTTGTATTAGCAGTGGCTCAATAGGAATAAAAAAATTAGACCAGCTTCATTCTCTGTTATTGTCAGAAGATGGGAGCATCTCGCCAAACCTTCGGAAACGTGTTGCAATTACAGATATTTCACCACTATCATGACCTATTGAGTGATATGTCGTGAATGATATAAATGGTTTACATATGAAGTGGACAACTATTGAAGACCCTGTGCGATTGTGTATTATGTAAGTATTTGTCTTACTTTCTTGGAGTAATAAAGATATAAAATTTGCCTATAATGACATACTGTGTATTACTCATGTTCCTACTCGTAAGCTTACTGAATAAATAACTAGTAAGAAAAAAAAAATTCCTACCCTCCAGCAATATTGGTTAACGAAATAATAATAATAATAATAATAATAATAATAATAATAATAATAATACCAAAAACATAATAATAATAATAATAATAATAATAATACCAAAAAAAATTATATCAATAAATACATTTACCTGCAAACCTCAAATATCACCATTCACTAACATTAAACAATTCAATAGAATTACAATGTATTCAATAAGAAGTTTCGCGTACCAGATTACAATGAATCATGCCCAAATAATGAAAACTTATATGGGTTTCGGGTGTATGTCTACCGAATGATTACATACAAATACAATAGTGTAAAGGAAGCTTGGGTGTTTAAAGTCAGAACGAATAGTTTATCATTATCACCTCAGGAATGAGCAAGTAATAGTGGTCTGATATTTGACCTATAATGCTACAATCGTTGCTGTTTACATATTTATGCTGGATATTCTGCAACCTGTACAAATGTATCGGAACCAATTCTGACCATCATCAACACTTTAGGTAACTATATTTGTACATAACACCAAATGACATAAAAGGACTCGAGTGATCTTTGAAATGAAAAAAAAAAAGAGTCAATCGTGAGAGGATTCTTCGGGATAAATTTTTTCACAAACGGCTGGAAAAAAGAGTGATGGATGATTTTGGGAAATGTTTATATAAACAAATAATCAGGCAAAATAAGAAATCTGGTATCAAGATTCATTTTAGGAACTATACAAGTTTAATGATTCCGAGCAATCTCGTGATTTAATAATGTATTGAGAAATATTTTGGTAGAATGAAATTTTCTTTAAATATTCACCTAAATAAAGTGTGTCACCATGAAAGACTCCCAACTTATAGTAAGAATATATATATATATATATATATATATATATATATATATATATATATATATATATATATATAATATATATATATATATATATATATATATATATATGCGTGTATATATATATATATATATATATATATATATGCGTGTGTATACATATATATATATATATATATATATATATATATATATATATATGCATATATATATATATGTGTATATATATATATTTATATATGAATATATATATATATATATATATATATATATATATATATATATATATAATATATATATATATATATATATATATGTGTGTGTGTGTGTGTGTGTGCATGTGTGAGTGTGTGTATGTGCATGTGTGAGTGTGTGTATATGTGTATATCTAAAGGTAACTGAAAAGAATTCCGTACTATAAAACCTTTACCAACGTTAAACATAAAAAGAAAAATCTTTGAGAAAATATCCCGGTATCAAAAACCTGCAGTCAACTTCTAAGCTTCCCCGAGGGACATAGAGAGAGACGAATGAGCGTAAACAAATACATAAAAATCTCGTTATGACCCAAAGCTTAACGAACGATGTCATAACCACAACTCGTGTAAGGAAGTTTGGTCAATTCCGAGGTGGTGGTGAAAGCCACGAAATAGGAGGGGACGAAGAAGAAGGGGGCGGAGGGGACTCCCTGAGCTCATAATACTTTTCTATGTGAAGGGAGTATTGCAAGGTTAACCAGGGACTTGAGGAAAAGAAGTAACAGAGGGAGGGATGAAGGTTGGGGGTTAACTCATAACTGAGTGGAAACAGTTTTAATCACTCAAAATTCAAATAATGGAGTAGTATGTTCCAACATTTGAAACTTTTCGATGTAACGTATTATACCATTGTACTTCGAATAGGGTTATAAAACAGCTATAACTAACAATTTCCATATTTTATTATATTTTATATCATTATAAATCATGACACAACCCTAGTTGGAAAAGAAAATAAGACAAGCCTGAAAAGAAATGAACGAGTACAGAATAAACTATAAAAATGAAATAACAAAAAAGAAAAAAATAATATATCGAGATAACATTAAAAGGATGGTAATATAAACCAGGAAACAGCAGCTCTTCTAGGAGGACACTCCAAAATTAAACCATTGTTCTCTAGTCTTGGGTAGTGCCATAGACACTGTACAATGGCCTTCCACTGTCTTGAATTAGAGTTCTCTTGCTTGAAGGTACACTTAGGCTCACTGTTCTATCCTATTTGTCTCTCTCCTGTTTATATATATATATATATATATATATATATATATATATATATATATATATTATATATATATATATATATTATATATATATGTATATATATATATATATATATATATATATGAAAGATTTAATTTAATATTGTTACTATTCTTAGTATATTTTATTTTGATTGTTTATTACTTCTCTTATATTTTTTTTATATTTTCTTGTTTCCTTTCCTCACTGAGCTATTTTTCCCTATTTGAGCCCCTGGCCTTATAGCATCTAGCTTTTCCAAATGGGGTTATAGCTTAGCTTATAATAATAATAATAATAATAATAATAATAATAATAATAATAATAATAATAATAATAATAAAACGTGCATTATGTCGACGTGATCAACAGAAAAGCATTAGAAGCAAGTTTTAACTAATGAAGTTCCTTGACTCAACTCAGTGGATTATTCCATTATTAGGTCAGAAGTGAAACGAAACTTCAAGAACCCTGTTTAGTGTTTGGGAAAGGCAAAACTATTCTAATCAATGGAACACCTCGTATTACGTTGTGGGTTGTATAATCTAGAATGATCTGGATGCAAAAGATGGTTAGAAAAAAAAAAGCTTAAAGAAAAAAGCTTTAAAAAAGTATAAACAGAGAGGTAATTCAAGGTCAGTGCCTGAGATCAATTTCTGACTAGGGATAGGGAATTTAAGAGAACCAGCCAGGTTGCTATCGAGGACTCCCCAAATATCTTGAATAAAAATAAAAAGTTAAGGACATACAACACTAAGATGAGGAATATCAGATATTACATTCCTGTAGTCACGATGGGGTCTATCAACAACTAACCTTTGCAATCTATAGGTTAAAATTCAAGGATAATGTTAGGATATGAGTTCCCAACTCACATCTGTTTAAATTTGAAAACAAGGACCTCGTGAGTTAAACCTTTAAAAACAGTGCTAAGGTCAAAATTAATCATACAAACTTGAGATTGTAAAAAAGCATCACAAGTTCGAAAGTCCTTAAAAAAGCCAACTGCAGGGCAAGGAATGTATTACGTTCAGCATATCCAAACAGACATTTTGGGAAAAGGCAGTCACAAACTTCTGATATTATGGAAACTATTGAAAATAAGCGGTGATCTGCAGGGATAGAGCTACAACTACATTTACCTAATGGAGTACAACCAGAACCTCTCCAATTTCAAAAAACCTCTTCTTGCAAATTCACACAATATGATAACTTAGTAGCTTAAAAAATCAAATGAGTTTATAAAATAAAAAGGAATAATAATATTGTCTCTACATTCTAAGCATCAGGATCGAGTAACTTTATTTCACGGGGCAAACAAGGAAACTAATCCTTTTAGCCTTATGAAAACAAGAATGAGACATACGTTTGCACATATTTTACAATAAGGCTTGCTAATCAGATGTTCTCGCAAGCACAAAGACAGCATTAGCATCAAGAACTATTTTCTTAACGTACAATCCTATAATCCCTACCATAAAAGCACCTAATTAATACGCTTCATTGTTTTTTTCACACATTCAGTTTCCTTTTCTCTTCATCTCTTTTATTTCTAGGATATTGGCTCACAAAACCGGTAGCTGTCTCTATTCTCTCCCAGCTAAGACCAATAGCACCTTAAGGTGATATGTTGATCCAAGCGATGGTACGTAATCGCAACCCCCCCCTCTCTCTCTCTCTCTCTCTCTCTCTCTCTCTCTCTCTCTCTCTCTCTCTCTCTCTCTCTCTCTCTCTCTCTTCCCACCTACGATGAAATATTACACCTAAACTACCAATGTAATCTATCAGTAGGAGTTATCCCGTGGGAGATAATATTTCTTCTTGCAGCAGTATAGAACAACGCAATTTATCGAAGCGCAATTCGAGGTTAGCAAGACTTTCCCATGATCTAATACCATAAACAAATACATACACACATACATATAACCATAAACAGAAATACATACACACACATATATATACATACCTATATATATATATATATATATATATATATATATATATATATACTGTATATATTTACTTACAAAACACCTTGAAATTCACCAGGAAAATATCTACCAAATAAAATGTCAACAAGGACCAAGGCACACTTGCACATTTATCTTACTGCCAAAGGTAATATCCTAAACATTTAGGTTTCTTTCTTTGCATTTATTATCTATATATAATATATATATATATATATATATATATATATATATATATATATATATATATATATATATATACATATATACATACACACACACCACAATACACACGTTTCCTTGCCTTTTATTCCTTAGTATTTTTCTAAGTACTGACTGAATAAGGATTAAGTAACATTTTGAAATTAGACCATATGATCCAGTCATGGACAGGGAGGCCACTGAGTACTATGAAGAAAATCAAAAGAAAAAACTCTACTGCTACACTTATGGAATGGAGGTCCATTACCAGGCTAAAAGGTGAGCGCAAAATGACCCCAACGTAATTCTTACAGTATTTTGTGTCCTATTAAATGTCTAAAAAAGGGATTTAGTAATGATTTATTACCTTTTAACCTTAAATCTAAAGTAATTGTCTTTTTCCACTGGCGAATCTGCCCACCTGCATATCAATAAAACTTCAGTTATACCAGATCAGCAGTATTCTCATTGTGTACATAAACTGAAGAACAATTTCTATACTAGAAGAACAACACTCACCATCTATGTTCATCTCACCGTATGCTTTTCTTACTAAAATCTGCTTGTTTCAAGCAAAAATAATTGTACTATACAGCACTGGTAGCATTAAGTCTGTTCAAGTTGTGGAGGATTCTGGCTTTTCTGAAAGTGCTGTGCTGCCAGGTTGACGGCCAATTACCAGATTAACGGCTCCCTACCTAGCAATTACTCTAACATTGGCGGTTGAACTGGCACCACCGCACTCACGGAAATTCCGAAATACAGTACGAGACACTTTGAGCCCACTTCATGCTACGAACGCACTATAATAACAACCATAATAATGGTTAACTAACATCGCTATTTTCTGCATCTATTGTCTATAGAACTAGGTTCCCAATAAACTAGTTGGGACCTAAAAATGAATTTTTTTTTCTTAAATACAATGGGAAGAGATGCGTAGATAAGACATGAAGAACGGTAATATTTATATAATTCTTAATGTTTGCAGCAGATGAAAACAACAACAAATCATTCCCCTATCCAAAACCGTGTTTCAAAGATATAATAGTTCTAATCATTTACCCTTTGCATGTTCAAACGTTAAAATTTTCCCTAAAGAATAGAAAATAAAAATAAAAACATAAGACAATGTATCAAACATAACAGAACGTTTAGAATTTTATGATCTCGCCACTGAGCACTTTTGGGTGTTTATAATTATCCCATAAAATGACACCTTCATCTTCTCGAACTCAGTATTACCAATAGAGAAAGAGGAGAGACAATGGAAAAACAATGGCATTAATCAATGGACATTATGCAAGCACAAAATAAATGTAAAAAAAAAAAAAATAAATACGATTAATATTTAGCTTTTCTTATCTAAATTTGAAACTATCAGCGAACCTGAGGAATTTGTTTTAAAACACGACAATTAAAACAATAAAGGGATTTGCTATCAAAATAAAAGAGAGAGCCTTACCTTATTGCCTTATTTTTTGTTTGGGTTCCCCCAGGTCCCTCAGTGTGAGGCACCTCGTATATCCACCAGAGAGTTGCTAATACATCTTCCGGTGTATTTTGCATCTTCCAGTCTTGGATGGTCTGGGATGCATCTTAGGTATTTATCGAGCTGCTTTTTAAACGCATCTACGCTCACTCCTGATATGTTTCTTAGATGAGCTGGCAGCACATTAAATAGTCGCTGCATTATCGATGCTGGTGCGTAGTGGATTAATGTCCTGTGCGCCTTTCTCAGTTTACCTGGAATGCTTTTTGGTACTATTAATCTACCTCGGCTTGCTCTTTCTGATACTTTAAGCTCCATGATGTTTTCAGCAATTCCTTCTATTTGCTTCCATGCTTCTATTATCATGTAGCGTTCTCTTCTCCTTTCTAGACTGTATAGTTTTAAAAATTGCAGTCTTTCCCAGTAATCAAGGTCCTTAACTTCTTCTATTCTAGCAGTATAGGACCTTTGTACACTCTCTATTTGCGCAATATCCTTTTGGTAGTGTGGGTACCATATCACATTGCAGTACTCGAGTGTACTACGCACATAAGTTTTGTAAAGCATAATCATGTGTTCAGCTTTTCTTGTTTTAAAGTGTCTGAATAACATTCCCATTTTTGCTTTACATTTAGCCAACAGTGTTGCTATTTGGTCGTTGCATAACATATTCCTATTTAAAATTACACCAAGGTCTTTAATTGCTTCCTTGTTTGTGATTGTCTCATTATTAGGTCCCTTGTATGCATACACCATTCCTTCTCTTTTTCCATAATTTATTGATTCGAATTTATCGGAGTTAAATACCATCCTATTTATCTCCGCCCATTCATATATTTTGTTTAGATCTCTTTGTAGTGAGTTCCTATCTTCATCACAAGTAATTTCTCTACTTATTCTTGTGTCATCGGCGAAACTTCTCACTACGGAGTTTTCAACATCACAGTCTATGTCAGAGATCATAATAACAAATAGCAGTGCAGCTAATACCGTACCTTGGGGCACACCAGATATTACCTGGGCTTCATCTGATTTCTCGTCATTTGCAACCACTATCTGTTTTCTGTTTTGCAGGAATTCTTTTACCTATTTTCCTATCTTTCCCACAATATTATGCTTTCTCATTTTTTTCTCCAATATGTTATGGTCTACCTTGTCAAAGGCTTTTGCAAAATCTAGATAGATCACATCTGTGTCTTTTTCATTTATCATATTATTGTATATGTTTTCATAGTGAGCTATCAGTTGGGTCTGTGTACTTTTTCCAGGTACGAAACCGTGTTGACCCATATTAAACAAATTATTTTTGACCAAATGGTTCATTATTTTCTTTTTTATTACCCTCTCATACACTTTCATAATATGTGATGTTAGACTAACAGGTCTATAATTGCTTGCCTCTAGTCTTGATCCACTTTTGAAGATAGGGGTTATATAAGCTAATTTATGTTTAACATATATCTCGCTCATATCTATACTCTGTCTTAGCAGTATTGCAAGTGGCTTCGCGATAGTGTTTGCAGTTTTTTTTAACAAAATCGCTGGAACTCCATCTGGTCCGGCTGCCGATCCATTTTTAATTTCGTTTATAGCCGTGACAATATCTGCTTCATTAATATCTATATCCGTTAGATATTCAACATTTTCTTCTCTCATTTCTGTTTCATTATTCTCATTCGCAATTCTTGGCGTGAACTCACTCTTATATTTTTCTGCTAATATGTTGCATATTTCCTTTTTTTCATTCGTTAGCCGTCCTTCAATTCTTAGAGGGCCTATTTCTATTCTCCTTTTATTCATCTTTTTTGCATAGGAGTAAAGTACTTTGGGGTTTCTTTTTATATTTTGAAGTGTCCTTTCTTCTAAGTCCCTTTTTTCATTTTCTTTCGACTGCATAATCTTTTGTTCTGCATTTTCTATCTTACATTTTATTTCCCTCATTTTCCACACATTTTTTTCTTTTGCAAGATTTTTCTTCCACTTTTTAATTTTCTGAAATAAGATCCTTCTGTCTCTTGGTATGCACGTCTTTTGTTTATTGTTTTTTTTCGGTACATATTTTTCAACAATTTTCTCCAGTATTTTGTACAGTATATCCGTATTTACCTGTATATTATCACTTATAAATACATTTTTCCATTCTTTATTCAGTTCTTCATTTATTTCTGACCATTTTATATTCTTACTGTAAAAGTTATATTTTCCATATCCTTCCCAAAGTTTTGTGCTTTTATTAATTCTGTGATCACTTGCTTTGGAATGAACTATCAATTCTATGACATTGTGGTCTGAAATTCCCGTGTTATACACTATTATTTCTTTAACATAATTCAC
>NC_090752.1:49792960-49802960 GCF_036898095.1 Palaemon carinicauda
GAAGAGTATGTATATTACATGGTTACCTAAGTCTAGGTAAAAAATAACTACTCTATGAGTTTATCATACCCATACATATATATATATCTTTCATCTACAACATGCAAATTCAATTTTCAACATTATTTAATTTCGAGATGATGCTACCAAATATCAACTAAAACAGTTAGAACACAATATCAACATTAGTTTTCATATATTTTCTTTATTCTTCTCTACTATTAATAGATTTAGGCAAGAACAAATCAAATTAATCTACTGTTTGTTCTTTACCATTTTTCTTTTGCTTATCTTTTCTCTGTAACTCATTTCTATCAAATTTTTTGATAGATGCAACCTACACACAGAATTATAAGAATCTCTCTCTCTCTCTCTCTCTCTCTCTCTCTCTCTCTCGAAAGACCGAAGTACTAACAGATGAATTGAAAATGAAAATGAGGGGCTCTCAAACTCAAATTACCAGCAAAATTGAACTTTCAATTAGAACTGAGCAGCTGAAATTACAAGATAAAAAGAGGATACAAAAAAAGAAGTCTGTAACCGATATTATAATTTTAAAGAAACACAAATAAAAACAATTATTTGCAAATGACCACCAACATTTAATATGACATTCTTTTTTAATAAATTAATAAAATATAGTGGATATTTGAAAAAGAAAAGATAACGTAAAGTAAGAAAGATTATTGTTCCTAACACATTTTTCAATTCTATGTTGTTAAATGTGCATCACTTAACGACTTTTCATCTGTAACTGAGACTGTGGAATCGAGCAAAGTATGAAATATTTATGAGAGCAAGAAGTATCTTAAAAATTCAATATATGCAGAATAATCTTGAAAATTCAATATATGCAGAATAACATGTCGAAATTCTATTATCTACTGAAGGAGAGAGAGAGAGAGAGAGAGAGAGAGAGAGAGAGAGAGAGCAGTAAGCTTTGAAAACTGAGTCGACAAAAATCTTTCAGGGATTCTTTGAGCTACAAATGAATAGGAAAACATTAATGATGTATTCAAGTCCAAAAGGTTATTTTCAAGTTCTAACTTCAGAAATAAAGAGGTGAGAGAAATTTGGATAACATTCTAAATAGAGAAAAATTAAAGGTATATTCAATCTATTATTGGAAATGTTAGATTTTTTAATTTTTAGAATTATTTTCTAATATTCTTATCATAAGACTTAATTGAAGTAAATGGGGACCAACAACTACCTACCGAGTTATTCAACGTTCCAAATATCCACAAAAACCTACAAAAACAACTAAAATGCCATAAAATAACAAAATGTGCCAAAAAAGTTGACCCATTTTCAATATCAAAATGTCATATACAATAAAACATGAAATTTTTCTATCCTGAAACCTGTTCTCACATGAAAACAAAAGCAACAAAGAATTGCTAAAGAAAAAAATCCCAAAACGAAAATCCTGACAGATCGTCAGTCTTCCATAAAGAAAGATGGAAAACCTTTGCTGGGCGTAAAAGACTAAATTGTCGATTGGTAAATTGGATTTTCTCGTCCATCTGTGAAGTGTCTATTCACGCATACAGGAGATCGCACACACACCGACTCAATCTCGCACACAAAGACAAAAATTATTTTTATTTCAATTCAAGTTTATTAATATTATGGGAATATTTAAATTCCTTCATGCTGAAAATATTTAAGCCTTCTAGGTCAGTAGCTGAAAATTCTTCCAGTGATAGTGATAACAAAAATTAAAAAAAATATACTGCATAACGTTAAAAAAAAAAAAACTTGAGAACTTCATCTATCTTGAATGAATATCGCCAATCAAAGCTGCAAAATCCATCTACTTTGTTGGAGTAGCAGAAATTGAACACGCAAGACATATTAACTGGTATTTTCGAATGTATCAGTAAATAAGGAAGCAATAGTCTAAAAATGACATAAATGGGAATCGTTGATTAACAATGGATAGTTAGGGTTGGCTTGCGCCTGCAAGGATTATTACAAAGGGCGTTAGTAGTGAAAAACAAAAATTTATAGAACAATGCTTGCATGAAAAAGTAAAAATATTTTTTTTTCTATAATACCAATGTCTGCAACAGGAGTCCCCAGTCTGATAGAGAAGTTTGAATATTTAACTCGAGGAGAATTGAATGAAAGCACTTCAGATTGAGTTCCTTCTATAAAGAACAAAATGGATTACCCCATAAAAACAAGTTCAAACATCGGTTTGTTACACGGCGCAGTTAAATAATACCCAGATTCTGAAATAGTCTCCATAACTTGTTGAATTCTGCTGCAAGGATAGTTAGATATACCATAGTGATGTAGATGCATAAATATATCTGTGTGTGTGTGTATATATATATATATATATATAGGCTATATATACAAAGTAATGTAGCTAACTATATATATATATATATATATATATGTATATATAATCTCATAAGTTCATATCAATCTAACTTCCTTTATATCTTTATATGTATAAATATGTGTGTGTAGTAAAGTGACTTACATACTTTTTAATGTTGAGTTACGAATACTTTTTTCATTTCTAATTCCATCAGATTTAGGAATAAGGACCAAAGGAGACATTCTTTTGAAGATAAGTCTTTCTGAGCAAAAGAGCTTATCATGAGAAGAATTTCCGGGCCAACTTCGATTGTGTGTGAATAATATTTATATACACACATACACACACACATATACACGCGCACACACACACATAATATATATATATATATATATATATATATAGTGAAAAAAATCTAATCAAATTATGTTTTCATGAAAATATTCAAGACATGATCCCCATACTGAGCCTACTCGAAAAATAAATAATTTTGCTTATGATAAGCCTTTTGATTTTTCTAGGATTATTGACTGGGAAATGAATTTGTTCGTCAATAATATACATATATAACTAAAAGAGTTAATGATAAGTAATAAGTAATTCAAAAGGGCTCTCTCTCTCTCTCTCTCTCTCTCTCTCTCTCTCTCTCTCTGGACAATTATGTCTTCCCTTTCATTTAGCAAGAAAGAGTTATTGCCAATGCTTGGCAGCGCAGCCATCTCTGCGGACGAAAGACACAAGTTTCTCTTTGACGAATCAACAGAAGAAGAATCATTTGGGAATAAAAGGAAGTAAGCCAGGCGAAGAGAGCAATCGGAGATCATCTTCTCTTAAGTAATTTCCGCTTTTCAAGGAAAGTTGCTAAGGAAAAAATACAGAGTATATTAAAAAAATACTCCCTAATTGGATTTCAATATCTGGCAACCAGATCTACTAAACGTCGGAGAGGTTTCTAGATTTTACTAAGGAATTTTCCGAAAATGATGAGTTTTCAACTGTTTTGTGCATAAAAGACTATTTTAATTATGCTTTGGATATTTGGGAATTTATTGCACAACTCATAAGATGAGTGATAGTGATATTTGGTTTAAAGGTCACACAAGAATGGCAGAGGCAAGAGACAGGACAATGCCTTGGAGATTGGCTATATATAGATACGATATGTGCCCAAGAGCCTTCTTTATCAAGTTAGAACCAAAGATGTCCTGGCAATGGCTGTTGACGACTCAGTATCCCTAGGTTACAAGGATAGTGAGGTTCCACACATTACTAGAAGCTATTGAGTTTGGGAGGGTCTCGAACTCCCATCCAACATATTGCTAAGAAGGGATGTTTTCCACAGACCTTGGAAGCCTTCATTATGGCTTAAGTACTAGTGCTTGGACAGGAATTTAAGATATATCTTCATCATATTTTTTTTGAAGAAACAGTAGTTCATCCAATTTCAATAAAACTACGTCATTCATCAAAGATATAAATAAATGGCTGAATCAGTAAAAGCTTTGAACACTTTTCCAAACCTGATTAATTGTACAATTAACAAGTACAATCACGATAAAACCCCTTATATTTAAGCTTTTGTTCCCTTGAACCTTATCATATTCTTGTTTCCTTATAGAAGCGTATCTACGGAAACTTCCAGTTTAAGCACCAAAATTCAACGCCTTATATACTTGTTATCTGAGCTAGGTGAAGGTCTCAGGATGACCATCCCATAGGCTCCTTCATATAAAAATCGGCTTTTCCCCGATATAACAAAGAGCAGGCGTTTGAATATATACAGTATATATATATATATATATATATACACACATATACATATATATACATATATATAAATATATATAACATATGTATCTATATACATATATATAAATATATATAACATATGTATCTATATACATATATATAAATATATATACTGTATATTTACATATATATGCATATATAAATATATATATATACATATATATAAATATATATACTGTATATATACATATATACATATATATAATATATATATATCTTGTCACGCTCAGGAGAGAGAGGGTACCCCGAGAGGTACACTCGAAAACCACGCTCACCCACAAATTGCCGACCGAGCGGGTTGTAGTTAAGAAAGTGGGAGGGAGTGGGAAGCGTTGAATCTATGTGTGTGTATGCATATCTATCTAAATATCTATAAAGACGTCATTTTTGACAGCTCTGGTACAAAAGGCGAAGGTTCTCGGGTCAATGGCGTCTGTGTGCAGATGCTAATTCTCGAAACTTTGACAAAATGGACGAATGAAAAGAATTCGGACGCGTAATTAGATGCTGTTGGTAATTAATTCCTCTCTGAAATGTCCTCCATGCCAAGTGATTTCATCCGAATGGAATGCAAGTTTTCCATCTGATGAATGAATCAGGAATTCAATTAATTGGGGGAAAAATGGGAATGCTCTTGAAATTTCACTTTATAATAATAGTGAAACGGATGCAGAGGGTTTTTGGAGATGCAAAACCTTTTAGAATATACAAGAATCAGAATATCAAAGTTATTATGATAATGGAAAAGGACATCAAGACATGATGATGCACAGAAAAGGTTTTTACTCTCTCTCTCTCTCTCTCTCTCTCTCTCTCTCTCTCTCTCTCTTTCTCTCTCTCTCTCTCAAGTTCAAAATAATGATTAAAACTATTAGGACAAATGCCTGTCTCATGCTTTCAAAATGAGAGAAGTTCAATCTCTGGCCGCCCATATACAAGAAAGTTGCAAGGTAGAACATACAGAGATCATAAATTTGGAAATGCTAATTTCAAAAGTAGTTTCGAGTGATATTCGCACTGTAATCGCAATAACACAGAGCCCTTCATTACTAAAAGAAAATATTATTTAATAATGCTAATCTATTAAATCGCATGCAGAGGAAACGTGCATTTTGCAGTAGGATTGCACATTCGCTTCCACTACATTAATTTTCTGGAACTTAATTAAATTCGCTTCCAATATAGGCGTCCGTTTGTCATGTGCAGGTAATATTGCTGCGTTTTAATCTGTAAAAGCTGGATAAATGATTTTGTGGTTAAGTATTTTTATCAATTTCTAAGCGCTTTTCACATAAAATTTCACTTTTATAAACTGCGAGATACTTTAAGTATGTATGGGCCATACAGATATCATTTTGTGAAGTGTTTTAGGAGATACATCATTTTAATACCGGTGACGGGTCATACATCACAATAGTGATGAGATATTGCAAACAAGATTATGGCTAATAAGTTTTTTTTTTTTTTTTTTTTTTTTTTATACATAAAACAGCCTGTACAACCAAAGCCGAAAACAATTACAATAGAAGCATTACAGATCTGTAAACCATTTAGGATGCTAAGTTCTTGCAACCTTTTCGACTTGATATATAGATACCTTCACTTGTACTCCCCGAATTTAGCAATTTCTAAACCATATTTTCATATGTAGTAAGTCATCTTTTGTAGCATCGTAAGTTCTCTTCACTTGTATATATTATTTTCTTATCATCATTAAGCTTAAAACACCATCAGTGATGAAGTACCTAGTCACAAAGGTTGTTATACCATATCATGTTGAGCGGTTAGAGATCTGTAATTGTTGTAATTGTTTCTTATATTGTTGTTTAAGTCTACAGTTTCACATACAGTGCTTAGTGGAGAAAAAAAGGGATTTTGACATAGGGAAAAATCTATTTTCGTTTGAGATAGCCATGTCGTCCTGATGGAAGTTCCTTCTGGCAACTTCTACAGTATAATATTTCTGCGATTGATATTACAAGAGAATTACCGTCAGGTATCACGAGGTTCCAACCCCCGGAAACGACTATCCGAAGATATCGCGTATAATTAGGGACGTCCCAAGATAACCATAGATATCTGCACCCCAAACAAACCTTACCCTTCCTCTTATTAGCCATTATCGTTTGTGTAATATCTCATCCCTATCTTGATTCATAGTTTCGTTGCATTAAGTACAATGGCATATTTACTAAAACAGTTCATCATAATCACTCTTCTTTTTGTTCTTCTTCCACCGTATCATCATCACCATTACTCCTCTTTTACCTCCTCCTCCTACTACTCATCATCATCATAATGTAGAACATCTGCTAAGTAAAAGTATATATACTGTTTACTTTTGCTTAGTAATCTAACACCAAGAAAAATAAAATAATGAAATAACTAACTGCATAAGGTCTAATAGTTTGATTGCAAAGTCCAGCAAGAAATTAAAGCCTAAAAATTTACCTTGACAGTTGAATGCCGTTACGGCCGTGATAGCTTTTGCGACCAATTTAATTGGTCGCAAACCGGGATAAATGGTTCAGGTTAAAGCCCCACTATTAAATGACATTTTGAACTAACTAAGCTGACGGCAACTTTGGGGACACATGGATCTAACTCACTCACTCTCAGTTGGCTCTCAGGTTCCATTGTGATCCATTGCATTCAGAGACCTAGGACTCTACGTCGATGCTTCTAGCATTTTCATCCAGTTCCATCCCCATTTGTATTTTCCATGGCGCAATTGAGCCAATAGTTAATGCATATTTTGTATTTGCGCTCCTTGCATATATGTGAGACTATCTATGAGCTACTTTGAATATAATCTTGAAAATATTCTGGTGAAATTACAGATGCTGCCACAATTTAAAGAAAATATGTTTAATAATTTAAATAATAATAACTTTAAAAACAAAAATTTCAATAATTTAAATAATTTTAGTAATATTAGCAATATTAATATTTTCAACAATAATAATTTACTGGGTAAACTGGTGTTTCTGTACCAATATTACACTTTCGCTGAAAAATGTGCAGTCATTTAAATATTTCCAAACTGTCTATAGTATTACTACTAGAGTTATTTTTTTTTCTTTTGATACCAAGTCCTTGTTACCCCACGACAGATTTATGGATAAAGTCTATCTCTATTTTGTATCCGAGTTACTAACGACGATTTTTACAAATTTTCTAATTATACAGTCCTTTAAAATCCCTCATACATGAAATATAATGGAGAGAAGGCTATCTAGCAACGTAAATAAAACATTATAATTCTAAAAATAAACTCATATTCTTATCATTTTTAACTTTTCCATTTTCTCTGGCTTTGTCATATAGTCGTCATATGTCTTAACTGCACAGTCTTATAAAACACAAAATATCATCTTCTACCTAACAACCAAAGACAAAGCAAAAATTTCACCAATGCTTACACTTCTCTTAAGAAAGAATAACAAGTGTGTACGAAGATCATATGCATACAAAAATTTACTCTCCGGCCTAAGAAAAAAAAAAAATCAAGTGAACAACATGTAAACTACATAGTAAGTAATTAAAGGAACTAAACCTTCCTCAAATATCCATTAATATTATTAATGAGCAAACACAAGAAATCTACTGGAGAAAAAGGGTGCAACTCGTCACCATCATCTCTCCCCAAAAAAAACCAGAGATATCCTTCATTTGTAATGATCCAAAAGCCATAAAATAAAAATCATGTATTATGCCATAACAAATAAGTTGTAATGGAAGATAAAAAACCACAAGGGAAAAAAAAATCGAAATCATAAAAGCTTCATCAACGGGGGTAAAGTTTTTCATACGCAAACTATCCGAACCTTTTCACAAAATTATTTGTTTTCCGTTAAACTTCACATCTGTGTAGTGTTTTTTATTTGAAGGATGCATCTCTTTTGCCATTAGTTTTCTGTACTTTGTTTTTATTTCCATTCTTTCTGGCACTGATTACTGTGGCTAGTTCATCTGTAATAATATTCGTCACCTATATCCGATACATATAGTAAATTGTCCTTTCTCTCTCTCTCTCTCTCTCTCTCTCTCTCTCTCTCTCTCTTAAATATCACTGGTAGCTCTAAATGAATATTTTAACATTGCTCAAGTCTTCTTTTCTCTTCAATTGCTCTTTGCTAAAATGCAAACCATTGCCAGAAATATATTTCTTAAAAGATCTTGCACTTTGCAGTTGTTGTTATTTTTAGCATTACTAGCTAAGCTACAACCCTAGTTGGAAAAGCAAGATTCTAATAGCCCAATGGCTCCAACAGGGAAAAATAGTCCAGTGAGGAAAGGAAACAAGGATATAAAACTATATGAAAATAATGAATAAAGAATAAAAAAATATCTCAACATTAGTAACAACGTTAAACTTAGATATGTTATATATAAACTATGAAGAAAGATTGATGTCAGTCTGTTTAACCTAAAAACATTCGCTGCAAGTTTTTGAAGTTACTGCTATTTATATAACATTTTATTTTCTTACATATTTCTACCACTCACATCATTTTCAATAAATAAATACTATTCATAATATTTAAAAATACACTAAAACATTGTTCTACAATTTCAATATATATTTTTTAATATACATACAAAACAATAAACATTGTTCTGACAAAATTATACACATGTCACTACCTTCAAAACGAATATCCTTTCTTAAGTCTCAAAAGTTGCATTTCACTCAACTATTTTTTTTAGTAAAAATTGTGGACAATATCAAGAGTGGAACATTGTCCGAAAACACAGTTTGATATATAAATACTATTCATAATATTAAAATATACACCAAACATTGTTCTGCAATTTCAATATAGAAATGTTTTTTTAATATATACATATATATATATATATATATATACACATGTATAGTATGTATATATATATATATATATATATATACATATATATATATATATATATACACATGTACAGTATATATACATATGTATATATATACATATATATATATATATATATACATATGTATATATACACATATGTATATATGCATATGCATATATATATATATATACACATGTATGTATATATATATATATATATATATTAGAAAAAACATTTCTATATTAAAATTGTACATTGCTCAAGCAAAATTATAAACATGCCACAACCATCAAAACGAATATCATTTCTTATTTCTCTAAAGTTGCATTTCACTCAACTATTTTATTTTTAGTAAAAAATTGCGGACAATATCAAGCGTGGAACTTGGTCCGAAAACACAGTTTGATATTTTCAGAACAAAAAATGCTAATGGACGATGCAGGTGGCGCGCGGAGTTCCATTGCAAATGCAAGAGAAAAAAATGTTGTGGGATTCATGTCTAATGCATATAGTACAACACCAAAAACAAAATAGAGAATCTCCAGTAAAAATATTTTACATTTAAATGAAAGTTTAGTTACGATATATAGCTCAAGCAAAAAAAAAAAAAAAAAAAAAAAAAAAAAACACCATGAAAAGAAGAGAGCACTATAGTTTTGATCTACAATAATAATGAGCCATTTGAACAAGCTGCATATTTTCAATACTCCGTTCACGAGGAACTGACGAGAAACAAATCTTTTATGACATTCTTCTGACATCTACCAATGGTGCAACCATTGAAAATAACAATTTAACATTCACGAAGGATACATTTATAAGGTAAGAATAATGTTATTCACGATAGACACTAATCTTACACTCCTACACATTTTACTTGTCAGGCAATGAGTAATACCACGCAGCATCGCAAATTAAATAGTTAACATAAACGGTAACTTATATTTCATATTCCACTCAAAAACTATCAAGTTTAATGTAATTTTGTCCACAATTAGAGAATAT
>NC_090752.1:49807960-49815460 GCF_036898095.1 Palaemon carinicauda
TAATTATTGGAGGTACTCTTTTACAGCACAAGGACATCCACAAATATACATGGACTTCACCATATGGCAATTACAAAAAATCAAATAAATCACTTAGGAAGACTCTGAGAAATGTAAGAAGCTATAGAGGTTCCAATATTGGTAGTGATCACCAGCTCTCTCCTTGCCATGTTTTAATTAAAACTAAAAGCATCCAACTGAAATGTAGATAGACTACCTAGGTTTGATACAACTAAACTTCTAGAAGATAAGTACAGAGAAACTTTTGCAATTGAATGTAGGAATCGATTTGCAGTCTTGGAGACTTTAAGAGACGAGGAGCAGACAATTAATGAAGAATGGTGTGATATCAAGAAAATATACCTGTCAGTTGGTAATAAAGTTTGGGAACATGCAGTTACAAGGAGAAAACCATGGATATCAAATGGTACTTGGGAAACTATAACAAGCAGACAAATAATGAAATTGATTGTTGAAGGTTTCCGAAGCAGTTCTGAAAATTAAAAGGTAGAGCATGATATGTATTACAGTATTGATAGTGAACTCAAAAGAAAAGCCATCATGACGGGAGAGAATATTTAGACAGGAAAGCAGATGAGGGATTCACAGCTGTGAATTCAGGGAGTGGCTATGGTGTAAGAATTGCTCACAGAAATATCAATGAAATCTCTACAGGGGCAAAGAAGAAGAGAGATGGATCTGTTATAGCAACAGAAGATAAAGAAAGGCAAAGTTGGATGAATCACTTTAGTGAGGTTATGAATAGGAGGTATGAAGGGAATAACTTGAATGATATACCTGAAGCTGAGGAAGACCTTGATGTGCCCACGAATAATTAAAAAACTAGAGATGGAAAACCCCTAGATACGATGGATTAACTGCTGAAATGATATTGGCCTAAAATGAAGTGACTCCTAGGATACTTACAAGATTACCTTGTAGAATGTGGCGTGAAGAAGCAAAACCTCATGAATGGGAGCTAGGGGTGTTGGTTAAAAAAAAAAAAAAAAAAAAAAAAAAAAAAAGAGATCTGACTGACTGCAATAATTACGAAGCCATCACGCTTACGTGAGTTGTAATGAAAATATATAGTATGCTTATTCTAAAGAGACTAAAGAGAAATATTAATGAAAAGCTGAGAGATGAACAAGCAGGATTTAGAAAAGTTAGAAGTTGTACTGATCAAATTTTAATTTCAAAACATGTGGTACAGCAATGTATAGAATATAGAAATCCACTTTTGATAGTATTTATGGACTATGAAAAAGCTTTTCATAGTGTACACCGGTCAATTTTGTGCAGAGTCCTGTTTTATTATGGAGTTCCTCCCAAATATGGAAATTTAATTAAGTCTGTTCACGAGAATAGCTAGTGCAAAGTTGATGTTAGTGGAGTCCTATCAAATGAATTTCTAGTGAACAGTGGAGTGCTCCAAGGGAATGCATAGAACAGTTGGGGATGGTGGAGAAGGATTGGTCTAGATTGGTAACAGGAAATTAGCTGATACAGAGTATGCTAATGGCGCTGTCCTTATTAACAGAACACCACAGGACTTGCAAAGCTTGCTTACCAGAATGCGTGAAATATCACAGGAGGCTGGGCTCAAGATAAATAGAATGTCCTTATTAGCAGAACACCACAGGACTTCCAAAGCTTGCCTACCAGAATGCGTGAAATATCACAGGAGGCTGGGCTCAAGATAAATAGAATGTCCTTATTAGCAGAACACCACAGGACTTCCAAAGCTTGCCTACCAGAATGCGTGAAATATCACAGGAGGCTGGGCTCAAGATAAATAGAATGTCCTTATTAGCAGAACACCACAGGACTTCCAAAGCTTGCCTACCAGAATGCGTGAAATATCACAGGAGGCTGGGCTCAAGATAAATAGAATGTCCTTATTAGCAGAACACCACAGGACTTGCAAAGCTTGCCTACCAGAATGCGTGAAATATCACAGGAGGCTGGGCTCAAGATAAATAGAATGTCCTTATTAGCAGAACACCACCCGACTTGCAAAGCTTGCCTACCAGAATGCGTGAAATATCACAGGAGGCTGGGCTCAAGATAAATAGAATGTCCTTATTAGCAGAACACCACAGGACTTCCAAAGCTTGCCTACCAGAATGCGTGAAATATCACAGGAGGCTGGGCTCAAGATAAATAGAATGTTCTTATTAGCAGAACACCACAGGACTTGCACAGCTAGCTTACCAGAATACATAAAATATCAAAGGATGCTGGGCTCAAGATAAATATAAGTACGACACAGATGATGAGAACGTAATAAGCAATGGAAGATGAAATATCGTTGGAAGGAAAAAGGATTAATGAAGTGGAATTATTTAAATATTTAGAACTATGATCTCTAATACAGGATCTTTAGAATTTGAGTTTAATGCAAGATTGAAAAAAAGTAATCAAACAATAGCTAGGTTAAGTAAAATTTGGAAATCAAATAGCATGAAATTACATATAAAAATCAGGCTATACATCAGTTTAGAAGGATTGGTGTTACTATATGGACATGAGTCGTGCTATGACAATGAATACATTTCCAAAAGACTTAAATTTGAGAACAAAGCCCACAGAAGAATATTGGGAGTTAAATGGCAGGACCTGATTAGAAATCGAACTATAAGATAGATTACCCGAGTGCCTTATGTGGATAAGATCATGTTGATGGATAGATGGAGATGGCTTGGGCATGCTCTTCACACTCCCCAAATGAGATTACAGTAGTTCACCAAACTTTCAACTGGGCTATACAAGGCATAGATGAGTTGGAAGACCCATGCCTACATGGCTGATGGCTATGAAGCGTGAAGTAGGAGATGAATGGAGAAGTGTTGATTTAAAAGCTCAAGATAAAGACAACTGGTGAAGTCTAACCGAAGACCTTTGCGTCAATAGGCGTGGGAGATGGTGATGTTGATGAAGTGTTAACAGTAAACCCTAATTTTGACCAACCCTGTATTATCATCATCATTACTGTTAGCAATTTCCGTCCTTAGAAAGCAATCATATACTATTTTTTTTTTTTTTTGGTCAAATGTCAAAAGCTAAAGCCAGGGATTGAAAAAATACAGCAATTCACTTGTTAGAAGAGTATTAAAAAAAAATAAAATAATCAAGGACATTGGAAAAGAAAAACAAAAGAATAATTGTAGGTTCGATTTTTCTTAATTCCATCATTTCTCCATTTTCTTTGCAAATACTACTTTTATCATTACAGGTCGAAATTTCTTTACCTTTATGTATTTAACTTTTCTTTACCATTTCTATTCTTTGAAACAATCTAATACTCGGACTCGCAGAACCGACTCGTAATTCTCTCTCTCTCTCTCTCTCTCTCTCTCTCTCTCTCTCTCTCTCTCTCTCTCTCTCTCTCTCTCTCTCTCTCCACCATACGTATACCCATCAGCAAATCAAGCTCTCCACGTATTCATGTGTCTCTGCGTTTGTTCCTGTGGCCCTAATACAAGTAATATTCTGCCCTTTCGGGTATACCAGTCCTTTCAGTCTGGGTTGATGAAGATTGCACTGCTGTTGCCATTCATTGCAAGTCTGCAACTTTAACAGGTCTGTCGCTTATACAATAGACAGGTATCTCGTGATAGCTTTTCATTCGTATTTCGGGTTGGGGGGGGGGGTGACCTAGCATTAGGTGATTCCATATATCATATGGTGGATAACTTCGGGTAAAATTGAACCTTTAAGGTTTTTATTTTTATAAACCCCACAGATATTAGCCATTTTAAAAACTAAAGTTACGATAAGTGTTTATATATACAAAAACAAATAATCAATAAAGCTAGTAATTTATCTATGGTTAATGATCTGAGGTTAGATAATGCGTTACATCAAGACCCGAAATACAGTGGGGGCGTTAACTAGGCGATTGACCTTTGTTTAAAACTGGAAGTAATAATTTGAATATTTTGGTATTTTTCCACAAATTTATAAGACACCCTACTTCTTAAAGGTAAAAAATGATAAAAAACACAAGAAACCAAAGTAATTCCAATTTCAAAACTGCAAATTATCACGGGAAAAAACTAGCTATTAATATAACAAAGTATATAACTATATTATGATTCTAATGAGATTTATTTACACATCAGAATTATATCAAATGGGCACCAAAACACCACTGGGCTACAAACACAGAGTCAAATTTGAGTAAACTTCAGATGTCAGTACAGTATAGTACAAGAAAACAAAACAACAATGTAAGCAAAGATTACAAAAACCGACTATCATTACAAATCAGACAGTACAGAAACTCTGGGACTATTTTCCATATTAGACATATAAAACATTTTGGCACCTTTAAAAGTTTACATTTTATGAAACTGATAAAAACATTGTCACCACAATAACAAGAAACCGATATTTTTCTTCAATGTAAAAAATATACGAAACCAGGAGGACTTTAGATGTTAGACATGAAGAAACTGCCACTCCGTTAGATGTCAGACAAAGAAACTGCCTCTCCTTTAGATGTCAGACAAAGAAACGGTTCTCTTTTAGATGCCATACGCATAAAGAACTGCCTCTCCTTTAGATGCCATAAGCATAAAGAACTGCCTCTCCTTTAGATGCCATAAGCATAAAGAACTGCCTCTCCTTTAGATGTCATACTCAAAGAACTGCCTCCCATTTAGATGTCATACGCATAAAGAACAGCCTTTCATTTAGATGTCATACGCATAAAGAACTCTCTCTCCTTTAGATGTCATAAGCATAAAGAACTGCCTCTCCTTTAGATGCCATAAGCATAAAGAACTGCCTCTCCTTTAGATGCCATAAGCATAAAGAACTGCCTCTCCTTTAGATGTCATACGCATAAAGAGCTGCCTCTCCTTTAGATGTCATACGCATAAAGAACTCTCTCTCCTTTAGATGTCATACACAAAAAGAAATGCCTCTCCTTTAGATGTCATACCCATAAAGAACCTGCCTCTCTTTTAGATATCACACATTTAGGTCACAGGATCAACTTTAGGAGCAAGACGAACCTGGAACTAAGACATTGGCGTTTGCATTCACTTTCTCAGAATGAGAATCATAATGACACCCTTAGAATATGATCTTAAGAATGAATTACAACGAAGGTGTTACGACACGGAAAGACCGTAATGATCCCAATCTATCTTCTCAGATGAGATCTTCAATAAAGCAAATTGCACCTTCAGGCTAAACTACTTGCAATCCATCATGGGAAATACACGCCTCAACGCTAACGAGGGACTAACAGCAGACAGGAGAGGATAACGTAGGATAAAAAGAAGATGAGGAGATAAGAGTGACGAACATGGAATTAAAGGGTTGATGTCCAGAGAGAGAGAGAGAGAGAGAGAGAGAGAGAGAGAGAGAGAGAGAGAGAGAGAGAGAGAGAGAGAGAGTCAAAATCTTTATTTCCATTATCACAATGGTTATTCTTTTGTTAGAGAGAGAGAGAGAGAGAGAGAGAGAGAGAGAGAGAGAGAGAGAGAGAGAGAGAGAGAGAGATATGATAAGGGGGACAGAAATATTCTAAAGGAGGATCCATAGAGAAAGGGAAATAAAAATAAAAGCACTGGTTCCAGGGAGAGGTGGGTGCATTGGGGTTACGTTATAATATCAAAGGGACAAGAGAGAATGGGATCAGGTAGCGGAAGAACCCAGGGAGAGGGGATATAAACCTCCAAGAGAAGGACCCGGGGTTGGGAGGTAGAGGGAAGGAAATGACAGTCTTACTTCCCAAAAATGAGGTCTGATGAACCTTAATACCGAATTCTAATGACCCTATTACTTCTTGGAAGATGATCACCGTGGCTCTACGCCTCCCTTAATGAAGGCTCATGAAGGCAGTAAATGCAGTCATTTGTGTCCAAGGGAAAAATTACGTTCCGCAAATTCTTATGATGGCTATGAAATGGTATAAAATAGCTTAAGTGAAATATATGATTATTCTAGCGACAATCAATCATTATTTCCCCCTCTATCTTTCTTCGTGTGTGTATATATATATATATATATATATATATATATATATATATATATATATATATATATATGTGTGTGTGTGTGTGTGTGAGAGAGAGAGAGAGAGAGAGAGAGAGAGAGAGAGAGAGAGAGAGAGAGAGAAGGATTCATTTGACTTGAAAAAGTTCGTAATCACGTTTCTAGGGACTACATACAAATACATATTTATCTATTTATGAATACATACATAAAATTGAGCTCATTGAATGCTGCCTATGATAGCTAGTCGACTAAACTTTATACAGAACGTTTATGAATGTCAGCATACATAAATATACAGAATGCATTAGGCTAAGTGAAGTTAGTAAGTTGGATGAGTTTTGAATTTGACTGTATACAATCAAATGATCGGTTTCCCTTTGAGGTTCCTTCTGCTGTATAGAAACTTCTCGTTTGGCTGCATATATCACAGGAAATTGATTTTCATCTCGATGACCCCGTCGCCCTTCAATTTCAGATTAGCGAAAAAAAAACCCAAAAAAATTATACCAAAAAAAAAAAAAATGTCATAGCTTACTTTTTTCCTTACATAAAATAAAATGTCACGTTCATTGGGAACAATGATTTTTATTGAATTTTTTTTTTGTCTTTTTTTTTATGAAGAAAATCCTCATCAAAAATCAATTTAATTAAGGCTCATACTTCAGCAAATTGGAATGGCAATGTGGATATGAAACAGATATAACCGTAAACGCATTTATACTCCCACGCTTTACCTGAATAGGGTTGTTCCAGAGCAATACAAGACTACAGTGGATGTACCATTCATCCCATAACTGCCCATTCCAGGATATAATTTGAAGTGTTGTTATTATCTACATCCTAATTTATACAGAGGGTAACAGAAAGTATAAATATACATACAATTAAGGTAGAAAGTCTATACAAGGGAAAGTTCAATGAAGGAAAATAACTAAGGATAACGTCACGAATTGCTTGCTTTGTATATGTAAAGAATCACATGCACTGAAATGGTGGGAAACTAATAATCGTAAAATATGGAGAAAAGGTTGACCCGAATGAATATAAAGACTAGAGCTTTGACGTGAAAGTGGAAGAGACAAGCCTGATAAAGATGGTACGTAATCAAAGAATCTTTAGAGTTAGACAGAGCTGATTAGAAGGTAGGATACCGATGCCTTTCTGGAATAGCCTCATTATTGGGAACCTCAAGATATCGTTATAACAGAATCGGTTACCAGTGTAAGCAGCAGCCGTCGAAGATTCTGCTGTGTAAGGGACATGGCACGTGCCTGGAAGTTCTTCGTAATCAAGAATTTTATACCAGTATCTAAACACAAACACACACACACATATATATATACACACATATATATGTATATATATGTGTGTGTGTTTTGTTATCATATGAGTAAAATATGCTATATACATTTATATGTACACGTACACACACTCACCGCACACACACACACACACACACATATATATATATATATATAATATATATAT
>NC_090752.1:49817960-49830996 GCF_036898095.1 Palaemon carinicauda
ATATATATATATATATATATATATATATATATATATATATATATATATATATATATATATATACATACATACATACCTACATACATATATACATACATACATAAATATACACAAACACATACATATGTGTGTCTTTTTGCTTTTTAATAAAATAGTTTTGGAAAATATGCCACATTATCTGAAATATATAAATACAGTACTAAGTAAGGTCAAGCGAGATCGTATAAATTATGTATAAAAAATGAATAACACTAATAAGTAAATCTTGGTTTATCTTCCGAAATACAACCCATAGCCTTTTGTATTATCAAAATTTAAAACTTCTTATAAAAAATCTATATACAGTTCCCGTAATAGCCGACATTAATTCTAGCCTGTATCATATTTTGTATTTGTCTTTCTCTGGTGAATAAAAAAAATTTCACCCCTACCTACGCACCCACTTTTAGCCATTACTTCTGGATCATTTACTTCATTTTATGGACTCTCCAACAAATGCTTCAAGAATGTTGTGCCCTAGGGCTTAGAGCCTAGGCCACCATAATCTATTTACAGGTTGCAATATTTTATGACTTCCATGCTAGCTCCTTTTTACATTCTTTTTCACACTGCTAGAAAATATCTGATATGTATACAAAATAAATACCAACGTTATCTTTTAGGAATATATATATATATATATATATATATATATATATATATATATATATATATATATACATACACTCGTATATGTGTGTGTGTATGTGGTGGTGGTGGTGGGTGGTAGCATGTTGAGAAAGACACTTATCACCAGTCGTTACAATACTAATGGAGTAAAGTAATTCCTTTCTACTCTAACCCCTTTTCCTTTAAAGGTTTTGTAGAATACTCATGAGTAGCAGGGTTAAGGGACGAGTCATTACGGTTGTCCAACAATAGGATTAAGTACACCTGGCAATGGCTACTGATGACTCAGGAAATGCTACCTATTTGTTATCTCAAAACCACAATCCTTAGCTCATATGGATAGTAATATTGTTCATACTAATAAAAACAATTTGGGAAACAGAATAACGAGAGAAAAAATCAGATCTCTTAAGACTGCTAAGAATATCTGTATCCATCTTTATGAAAAGGTCTTTTTATACAAAAAGAGAAATCTGACGTCTAAATTTCATTTGCAAGTGAAATGAATTTTTAATCAAAAGCAAATTGGTTTTTATTAAATTCTGAAAGTCTGAGATTCTTCCTTTTTTTCCATCCTTATGTATCTACAACATGCTTTTCTTGCGAAAAGACTTATTTCTTCACCTTAAGTCTTTCAAATAGCATTTCCTAATCCCGATGCTTTAGATCCGCCAACTTTATCTCAGAATAATACTGTCAGTAAAACTTTCTCTTCTCATAAATAAGGGCTGCCAAGTTAGCTTGCAACTTTAATTAAAGACTGTATTCCTTCACGATCTTTAAGTTTTCAGGTAAACTGGCTTCTATACTTTGGCATCTATTTTTCTAATTTGTTAAATTTTACACTAATCCGTTCTTTCAGCAAAAAATTCTGACAATATATAAGATAGGTGACTGCTCAAATCCTTTCAGTTTTATCCTATCAACTAAACTTCTACCATCACAAAAGCATTCAAAATTTTTCTCGGCTAATACTCTCTTTTAAGTTTTTCAATCCCACATTGCCAAGTTTATGACTCCCAAAAGGAAATATAAACTTGAAGCTTTCTTCCCTATACCACTGATGTTTGTTCATTGGAAAATAGTTCTTAATCACTATTAACACCAAAACATTATACAGTTGACATAAATATTACTTATTCATGCGTCCTTATTATGGCTTCCATTCTTCCCAGCATAACTTTATTCTCAGCTTTATTTTCAGCGGCTTTATAGAGATATTGCTGAAGATGGTATTCTGCTCCTATGTCTAACGGTGCACCTCAGGGATATGAATTTTCATCTACTCTCTTCCTCCATTTTATCAACAACTATTCTCCAACCTACCTTTTCACACTCATGATTTTTAAAAGATTTTGGGGACAAGATTTTTTTTTCCACTGCAAGTTTTTAACGTGGTATCAAAATAATCCTATCCTCACTTGAATTTCCTTTTCTAAGCTTATTCGAATAAGGTTCCTATAATGGTCAATATCAAAGATCCAAAGACATTTCTTCTACTTTTGATTAATGTTGATTGAAAAGAAATTGAAACCTTTTATACCTATTTGGAGTATTCATGTTGCTTCAAATTTGACTTGAGATATAATATTCTTTGGGATGATGTAAGAGTGCTTAAATAAATTTCTTCATTTCTGTTACTAAGTTTATCTTGGAGCCTTCGTCCAAGTTTAAAGTTTTGGAGTATTTTTCTCGTACATGGTCGATGTCAGGATGCCAGAAAACTGCAAATCAATCTATCTCGTACATTATGGATGGGAGGAGCATTTTGTCATCCTTCTTAATAGGACAATTTAAGGCAATTAGTTTGATAAATAATTACACTTGTACTTCCTCACTTGAGCCTCTTCCCCTTTGCCATTGGGAGAATTATTCACCTCAGATAATCACATAGCTTCCAGCTAGCCAATTCTGAGTAAATTTATTTTCCGGAAATCGGTAATCTCTGAATTATAGGGAGCAACGACTGCGGCTTTCCCGTTCCTTCTATTATCAACCTCTGGACATCCATAAAATATTTTGGAAATCGGTATTGTTCTTCTTTTTCTTATTCTACCTTATCACACACACACACACACACACACACACACACACACACACACATATATAAATATATATATATATATATATATATATATATATATATATATATATATATATATATATATATATATATATATATATATGATGAATGCTGAAGTATTGAATTAAAAGCTCTAGATACGAGACGATTGGCGAAATCTAACCGAGGCCCTTTGCATCAATAGGCGTGGGAGGAGATGATGATGATGATGATTTGGGCATGCTCTTCGGACTTCCAAAAAGAGATTAGTTCACCAAACTTTTAACTGGGTTCCATAAGGCACTAGGGAAGACCCAGGCCTACATGGCTGAGGACTATGAAACGTGAAGTACAGTAGATGATGAATGGAGAAGTATTGAATTGAAACCTCAAGATAGAGACGACTGTCGAAATCTAACCGGGGCCCTTTAGGTCAATAGGAGTAGGAGATGATGATGATGTTTCCAAATATATGATATACATTCATTTAAGCTGACAGGTATTACCCTAGGGATGTGGTACACCTCTTTACACGTGTATAAAATAGTTTCTTAAAGTTATCAGCCTGCAAATTAAATGATAGATAATTTTGTCATTTGCGTTAGTGGCCCGAACAGTATTTAATACCACTAATCACCAAATTTCACCTACTCTGAATGGTGCGTAAAAAAAAACTTTAAAAATAAAAGGTACTGCTAGAATGTTATATATATATATATATATATATATATATATATATATATATATATATATATAATGTATATATATATAAATATATATATATATATATATATATATATATATATATATATGTATATATATAAATATATATATAAATATATATATATATATATATATATATATATATATATATATATACAGTATATATATATATATATATACATATACATATATATATATGTATATATATGCATATATATATGCATATATATATATGCATATATATATATATATATATATATATATATATATATATATATATATATATATATATATGACGTTCCTCGTATATTTACCGAATGAGAAGACCAAAATAAAAACGTAAGCGGAGAAATATGATGACAGGGAATTAGGTGATATTTTGGTTCATATGAGCCTAGGTTCTATGGCTCAGGGGGAAAAAAAAAACTTTAGAAAAATGGAAGAGGGTCAATCACATGAAGCAAATGATTCAGAAGTAACGACAAAGAATACGTGCGTGGGCAGAGAGAGAGAGAGAGAGAGAGAGAGAGAGAGAGAGAGAGAGAGAGAGAGAGAGAGAGAGAGAGAGAGAGAGAGAGAGAGTGGAGTGGAGGCAAGCCTGGGATGGGGAATTGATATAAGATGTAATACAGTATATTAATCTATTGCTGGAAGCAATACCACTGTGCGCTTTAAAATTCCTTTTTTTCTCCTCAGTTTTAGATACCTTATACTCGAAGAGCAAGCCGACAGATCCATCGTCTCTCGTTTATTTGGACCAAATCTTGCAAATCACTATCTTCTGTCAATTCATTAAGATTTACAGATCAACATAATGTGACTCAATTTACAAATACTGTGTAAATGTCAATTTCTCTATTTTGTAGTATTCTTGAGCAAAATATTTCTAGTGGTCAAACCCCTATACTTTTTATGAAGATTAAAACTGCTTTCATTGGGATTTTTGTACATCAATAAATGTCGTCTGGAAATACATTAAGCTTAAAGAATTCCATTGTATAAATCTAATGATTAAAAGCGCACGTTACTGTGCATTCTCTATTATCATATTCACCTAAACTCCTTAAGATTAAAATTATATTGACAATAACTATGGAAGGAATAACTACAGAAGGATAGGAGAGATTACAAACATAGTGAAGCTGATATAGACCTGTTCTGCGATATACGGGATTATACCACGTAGCCCATATTTGAACATTGACCGATAAGACATATATGGAAACTATACTCAATTTGTTTTAATGAGGCGCATTTGCACCGACTCGCAGCGGGGCCCTTTTAGCTCGGAAAAGTTTCCTGTTATCTGATTGGTTAGAATTATCTTGTCCAACCAATCAACGATAACGAAACTTTTCCAAGCGAAAAGGGGACCCCTGCGAGTCCGTGCAAATCTGACTCACTTAAAATAATTGACTATAGTAGTCACACAAACAGACACACATACATACATATAAAAAACAGCATAGCAAACCCACAGACACGTCTTCGTAAATGTGAAGAATATCATTTCTTTCACTACTTCACGAATCTTGAAAATCTTCACTGTCGCTGTAATCAAACTTTGCCGAAATAGCTTATGATTAACTTACCATCAGTCTCATCCTTCTCCATTAGATCTTATAATGAGTTTCTTTTCGAACAATTTTAATGAAGTCAAAACTCTTTGACCTTAGGCGAAAATTTGTCTTCTGTCACCGGGTGGAATTTTTCAATCTCCTTTCTTAAGGTGCTTATCCCCCCAGACGCGCTCCATGGCACGGAATGCACACAAAAACCTTTCTGCTTTTATCCCAGAAAATGTGCTTCCTTGCATGATTTACTCTGAATTCCGTTCGAATATTCAGGGGGTGTTGATTGTCCATACAACAGAGATGTATTAGATGAAATAAATCATCTAAAATTGGGAATCCTAAATATATTTAACCATCTCTTCTAACGTAATTATTTTTTTTCTCACTAGAAAGTACTTTCCTCTTAGACAGGTCAAAGTAAATCTGCTTATGCTATTATTCCTAAATGATAAATTAATAATGAAAACATCCACATATTTCCAATCGCTGCATAAGCAATCTCTACTCTCAAAGATATATATATATATATATATATATATATATATATATATATATATATATATATATATATATATATACTTACGTCTTGTACCTAGTAATCAATTAAACACTATAATCATTATTAAAAGCAGGATTCTATAAGCCCAAGGGCACCGACAAGGAAAATAGCCCAGTGAGGGAAATAAATAGGGAAACATTGAATAGTGTGCCCGAGTTTACCCTCAAGCAAGAGAACTAACTAAAGACAGTAGAAAACTATGGTGCCGACTAGGGCACTACTACAAGAGAAAAGTGGTTAGATTTTGGAGTGTCCTTCTCCTAGAAGAGCTGTTTACCATAGCAGCACATACTGTATACTAATGAAACCTCACCTACTACATCAATTAAATCAAAACCTATAAGAACTGTAAAATATATTTCAAATTCTTTATGAGACAGGCGATTGCATTCCCTGACATGGAGGAATAGCAAACCCTTTTAACCAGGGGAAAATTATGCTTTCATTCCACTGCACCTTTCTTACCTTCCTTCATTCCCACTCCAATTAAACAGGTGAATTAAAAAGACCATTCTTCGCACTCTAATTCATCTTGCCCTTTCCTTCCCCTTCCTCTATTGTTTCCTGCTTACACGCTCGCTCGAATGATCTCTTATGTGTGAAATCTTTTGTTCTCATACTGGCAGCTTTGCTATCAATTTTTCTTGCTCCAATCTTTTGATGATTATTGCACACCCTTTGTTGAATGGCAATACTTTGCACTTGTATGATGTTCTTTCTTGTGGAAATGTCTTTGTTTCTCCTTTAAAGGGAGTCAGTTTCTTTTATTAAGCATATGTAAAAACAAACTTTTAACGATAACATGTGTCAAAGTAAGCGGAATTACATACATAAACGGGTACGCATATACACCATACACTTACTGACGGGAGTAACACGTTTGATTAACCGGAATACAGTTGAAGAACGTAAGATTTGATCAATGTTCATAAGGGTAATAACTAACAAAATAAATTGAAAAACAACACATCTTGCACCATTCATCTGCAACGAAATAGGTAGCGTAAATATGCATGCAGGAATACATACTTTCATTTGCATACATGCAGATTCAAACCTACATGTGCAAGCATATATATATATATATATATATATATATATATATATATATATATATAATATATATATATATATATATATATATATATATATATATATATATATATATATATATATATATATACACACACACATCTGTGTGTTCGTGAGTAGAAAAATTATAAAAAGTGATTATGAAGATGAATTGATCCTAACACCAGACTTTAAAAAGTAAATATGATGACATAAAGAATGAAAAAAAAAAGCGATGAACAATCTTAAATCTGGTAATATTAACTTTAAAAGTAATCAGATTAGCATGTTCAAGCAAATAATAGAAAAAAAAGCAAAACATGTTAATCATGAGGGTGAAAGATAAAGTTGACATATTATTATGTAACAGCACTAAGAACACGAAACTCGACATAGAGTTTTACAACCGACCAGCAGTTTTGACTTATGGTATGTTTAGGTGTTGACTTCGGCAAGCGAAGAAGGTGAATAAGACAGAAATGACAAACGTAAGACAGAAAACTTGGGAATATATCGTACGGATAAAACTACCAACTGAAGCTCTGGGGAGAGGACCTTGCATGGCAAATGTACTTTGTATGTATGAAATAGGAAAGCCAACAAAGGTCTGCAGCATGTTTCAAGTAGCCATAGAGAACTGCAAAATTATAAAAAATCTTACACTGAATAATATATACCAGTTGCACCATGGGGTTGAATGGCCTTCAAAGACCAAGCTCATAATCATAAGGCTTACGTTCTATAAATATATTCAAATATCATCAACCATGTCTACAAATCATGTAGAGGCAGGCCACGTGAAAATCATCGTGAGATTTCCTTATGATGGAATGTTGCAATGAACTGGGCCCATTTGAAACGATGTTTTAAGGTCAGAGAAATAAGTTTTATACACATGTTTAAATAAAGAAAGACTAAGGTTCTTCCTTGAGAAGAGGGGAAATACAAGGAAAGGAATTAGGCTATAGCTATATAGTCAAGAAATTACAAACAAACTCTTAAAAATTAAAACTTCTCAACAAAGTAGTAGAAAAAAAAACAGCCCGAAAATTTTTTTTATTCCAACAGTAAAACTCAGGCTGTCCTTGCAAGGGCAGTTCCGAAGGCAAAGGATATCGTGAATACAGTAATTGGTTAGAAAAGAAAATCCAGAGACTAGTAGCCAAGTCTTAATCGATATCTACATAAATCATAGAGGCATCGCATAATTGTGGATCGTACTCCTACTTCATAATCCTATGAATTAACTTAGTTTCTAGTTTTCTAAGATAAAGTTAAGACTTCATTTTAAATACTGCCAGATAAACATATCAAGCACGATTTATTAAAAGAAATTTTTTGAAAACAAACTTTTACTCCAACATTATCCAGATGTTAAATATCTAAAACATAAATTAATAATTGTTGCAAAACACTTTCAAGTTTTAAGAAGGAATATTTGTCAACAGTGGAATATGCCAACACTTGGATTTCCAAATTTTTTTCCCTTTAATCATTTCTATCATTTTGGAAAGTTCTTGCTTTTATGCAACACTTCTTAATATATAAGTATATATTTCTTCTTTTCGTTATCAGTGTACGTGACATAAGGTAGGTTGACACTTGCACACTTTAAGGCTGGGACGTGTTGCGACATGGGGTCGCACCACCTCGCAAAATGGGGTACAAAACCTCGCGCCAGCTCGTAACAAGACCTTGCAAGAAAATTGTTAAATGTCACGACGTCGCCAGGTTTTTTTAAAAGTTTAAAATTTTGTCACAGTGATGACCTCGCGCCACCTCACAAGATTGGTTTTGCAACGTCGTACAATCACCCCGTAGAATGTCGCTCGGATTCGTACCACTTTGTGACAGCCAAGATGCCTTGCAACTTTTTGCGAGGTATTACCCCAAAATGTTACCCCTTCCGGCAAGTAGCTTACACCTACTTGTACACAACCAACGATGTCTGGCGAGCTGGTTGTAAATTTGTCTGAGAGGAGTCGCGTTCTGAATGCTGATTGGCTGGAGCCCGGACGGGGCTGAATACAGAGCGCTGATTGGTTGATGCTAGCGTATGAGTGGCATACAAAGGGTTGCAAGGCCCAGCATCAATTATTCCTTTTCCAGCACATGCCGAAATACTACTATTATCTCTACAATGCCTCACCAAACCAACAAATCGTCCAAGGAGCCCCAGCAGCCCCAGCCTCAGCCCAGAGAACCGGAGATGCCCCCTTCACCGACGGTGCAGGAAGTGGAGTCTGCTGACGATCCTGTTGTAGAAGAAGAACCTGTAGCAGGACCTAGTGGTCTGTAGCAATCACAAAAGAAGAGTATCGGCCCAGCAAGAGGGACATGTCAGACTACCCCTTCACAGATGGTCAAATTTCTGAGAATGCCAAGTTTGTTAAGCAGAATCTACCTTTCTACGACAAGAGGGACAAGCAGTGGTGCGACCCCAAACTAAAGGAGACCCTGTGGACAAAGCTTGCAGCAACCTTTCCCAACTGTACTTTCCTGCAAGTGAGGAAGTTGTTTGAAGAGAAAAAGACAGATTTCGGGAAAATAAAGAAGGAGAGCAAGAGTGGTGTCCCAGCAAGGAGGAGGACAGCACCAGAGGAAGAAGTCATGACCACATGGGAGTTACTTGGGGGCCACATAGCCCATGAGAACCCACTATCAAGCGACAGGTTCTCTCCTACCTAGCAAAGGGCCAATTCAGACATAAATGTCGACGAATCCTCAAATGAGATGTCTGGTTTATCTGCTGCATCAATCATCAGCAGGAAGAACCTGAAGAGGAGGAGCTAGCCAGCAGAGACAGTAGTCTCCACCTCAAGATATGAGAAGACGGTGTTCAGACACGCCATCAGGGAGCTCCTGCACAACGGCAATATCCTTGTGCAGATGAAGGAGGCTGAAGAACCTGAGGCCAAGATCCAGGACAGCTAAACGTACCTGTGTTCACGACTGGGGCGAGTGTCCTCCGTGAACTTCAAGGTGTTGTTCGTGAAAATGCTGGATATGGTCTCAGCCCTGAAGGAACTGCCTGAAGGGATATCTTCCATAAAAAAATCCCAGGGAAATCCTCAATAATCTGACAGTGACACCACAACCTCCTCCAGCGTTATCGCAACTTCTACAATGGCAACAACAACCCGATGGAGTCCAGGCAGTAGTGGTGGCTCCTACTACATTGAGGCAACATTCCAGCAACAACCTTGCCAGCCAATACAGTACCAGCAACAATACTTCGGGCCACAACCATACCAGCAGCAACATTTTACATACTGCAGCAACAGCAAAAGCCAGTCCCACGGCAGCAAAATCTGCAGTCAATCCCACCACAGAAGCAACAAGTTTCCATGCCAAGTATTTGATTTATTAACAAAATATTACATGCTAAAAAAACACATTAAATTCATTAACAAAACATATCTTGTTAAGTCAATGATAACCAAGGATAAGCAGTAAAGTGAAACACACAGAGAATAGTAAAAACTTTAGACCTACAATTGAAATCACAAAGTTGAAATGTACAATGAAAAGCACAAAGATTCATTATATAAGGAATGAATAATAAATACCTTAACAAAAATATAAGAAATCTTAGTTTGAAATGACAAATGAAAAACTTGAAAACAAATTAGATTTAACAAAACCTTTCTTGCTAAAAAAACCACATTAAATTTATTAACAAAACATATCTTACAAGTTAATGATAAGCAGAGATAAGCAGTAAATTGAAATATCCAGAGAATAGCAAAAACTTTAGATATACAATTAAAACCAAAGTTGAAATGTACAATGATATCAAATTTGGACTTAAAGCATTTTAATTTAAGACAAGAATAGGTTTTGTGGTGAGACCTACATTTTCATTTTATATACATTTGAGGCATCTATTGTGTTGGTCATCCTCTGGGATAGACATGTCTCTCTTGCTGAGGTGAGGAAAGCCTTTGATTTTCTTCTGTAGTTTGATCCCTTTTGACGCATGAGTTGTTCCATAAGATTCGGCTCCTCCCTCCAAGCTCCAAGAAGCATGTTGTGCTGAGCATCTTTGCAGATGACGTCGGTGAGAGCAAAGGGATAGTGGTCGAGTATGAGATTGTGCAAGATACATCCACATATGGTTAGCAGCACCACTACTTTAGGTTCCTGTTGTATGGTGATGCCGAAGATTAGGAATCTCATTTGCAGGATACTGAATGCATTCTCCCCCACACAACGAGTGCAAGATAACCTATAGCTGTAGATCTTCTCATGGTGAACCTGGGATGTGTAGGAGTTTGGTTTCATAAGCGTTGCCATGAGGGCGAGGGCATCATCTGGTATTTTGTGGAAGGGAATTGGAGTGGCATCAGTCGGCAGAGTGCTTTCCTCAGGAAATCTCATTTGGTTCTGCTCGATGGCATGATGGAGGTTATACTTGATCCACGTTCCTCCACCACCAGCACCTCCTTCAGCACCTACGTTGACGTACAGGAACTTGTACTTTACATCTTGTATGGTGGTGCCGAAGATTAGGAATCTCATTTGCAGGATACTGAATGCATTCTCCACCACACAACAAGCGCAAGATAACCTATAGCTGTAGATCTTCTCATGGTGAACCTGGGATGTGTAGGAGTATGGTTTCATAAGCGTTGCCATGAGGGCGAGGGCATCATCTGGTATTTTGTGGAAGGGAATTGGAGTGGCATCAGTCGGCAGAGTGCTTTCCTCAGGAAATCCCATTCGGTTCTGCTCGATGGCATGATGGAGGTTATACTTGATCCACGTTCCTCCACCACCAGCACCTCCTTCAGCACCTACGTTGACGTACAGGAACTTGTACTTTACATCTTGTATGGTGGTGCCGAAGATTAGGAATCTCATTTGCAGGATACTGAATGCATTCTCCACCACACAACAAGCGCAAGATAACCTATAGCTGTAGATCTTCTCATGGTGAACCTGGGATGTGTAGGAGTATGGTTTCATAAGCGTTGCCATGAGGGCGAGGGCATCATCTGGTATTTTGTGGAAGGGGATTGGAGTGGCATCAGTCGGCAGAGTGCTTTCCTCAGGAGATCCCATTCGGTTCTGCTCGATGGCATGATGGAGGTTATACTTGATCCACGTTCCTCCACCACCAGCACCTCCTTCAGCACCTACGTTGACGTACAGGAACTTGTACTTTACATCTTGTATGGTGGTGCCGAAGATTAGGAATCTCATTTGCAGGATACTGAATGCATTCTCCACCACACAACAAGCGCAAGATAACCTATAGCTGTAGATCTTCTCATGGTGAACCTGGGATGTGTAGGAGTATGGTTTCATAAGCGTTGCCATGAGGGCGAGGGCATCATCTGGTATTTTGTGGAAGGGGATTGGAGTGGCATCAGTTGGCAGAGTGCTTTCCTCAGGAAATCCCATTCTGTTCTGCTCGATGGCATGATGGAGGTTATACTTGATCCACGTTCCTCCACCACCAGCACCTCCTTCAGCACCTACGTTGACGTACAGGAACTTGTACTTTACATCTGTGTACCGGCCATGAGTTTGATGCTGTGGAACTTTTTGTAGTTATAGTACAGTGATCCCCCTTTCCTGGACTTCTTCATAGGGTCATGCTTTCCATCAAGTGCCCCTTCACAATTATGGTAGTTCTACTTATTTGCGAATACTTTAACGACTGTCTTCCACTCCTCGGGAGTTTTGCGGCACTTCAAGACTTCATTTTGGTAGGTTTCAATGATCGCTTTGCACACTTCAGATACAAATCTACAAATCGAACTCTTGGACACTCTGAAACTATATTGCAAACTTGTAAAGGAGTTCCCAGTTGCCAGGAAGTAGAGGATGACAGCCAACTTCAATCCCACTGTTAGAGGATCTCTCATTCTCGTCTGTTTCTTGGTGAGCATTGGAGAAATGCGGTCAACCACCTCCGCAAACAATCCAGGTTCAATCCGGACGAACTTCTTGTACCCCTTAGGGTCTTCTTGGTGTAGTTCTTGTAGCAGCCGGTCTTAATCCCCATGCATGTATCTCCTTGTCAGTAATTCCGGGCACCCCGTTATTCTTGCTCTTCTTCTTCTTGCTTCTAATAGTATAATCGGTGGTTTCTCTGGACGTTCTTTAGGCATACTTTTCCAAAAGTTCTCGAGGATATAGGCAGAAATTACCAAAAGAATACTGACAATCCTGCTGTCTGCTTCCCGTCTTGTCTAGTACTCTTGATCCATCTTCTAGGGGGGTCAGTAAAGTAGTGACTTCCAAGGCATCAAGCACTATACATATACCCCTGGTAGCTTTGATACTTTTTATGTGACACTTCGGAGGTACCTTGTAAACTTCTTGGCACCTTGCAGGTACCTCACGACAGTGCGTAAGGTACCTCGCAAA
>NC_090752.1:49833996-49846496 GCF_036898095.1 Palaemon carinicauda
AGCTTGAGAACGCTCCAGAACATACAAAAAAAGGTTCCTCTGGAGAGAGAGAGAGAGAAAAAAGGAAATTGTGTAGACAGAGACACCACATGACCATGCCTGGTCTCCAACAAGCGCAAAGTCCGTCTGACATGTAGTAAGCAAGTCAATCTCACTAGATTTATAATGACTATTAATAATAGAATTAAATGTCCTTGACAATGATTCTATCTCTTTCTCTAAGGTGATCCGAGTTAAAATATCTAAAAAAAAAAAAAGAAAAAAAAACACTACTTCGTATAGATGAAAATCAATTAGTCTGAACTAATTTAATTCAGAGTTCTTGGTGAACCAAATTAATAGTTCTTGTGGAGGTAATCTGTCCAAAACATGTACTGTACTTCTACAATGAAAGCACAAATTTAACTAAATTACTCAATATCCCATTCTTGATAAGTGAAAGCAAAAAGTAATGGATTCAATTATCTGCTTTCTCTACACAGGATTGTAGACAAATACTGGTATTGTTGTAAAGTAATTGGAATAATACGATCCAATAAAATATTAGCAGACGCCCTATCCTCCATTAATGCCACTAAAGTGTACTTTAGAGAACATGCCTCGTAGCCATGTATTTATCTGTTAATATTGTAACTGACCAATTTGAAATATGCCAAACGAGAGGAGCCAAGAAGAGTAACATCTATAAATAAAAATAAAGTTAAATGAAAACTAATACATTGGGTGCTTGATAGCGACTTGACAATAAACGTCAGAAGCTTAACCTATCCTTGTTACATACCATAACAATAAGAATTCTCCAAAATCCTATCGCATATCTCTTAGACTTCAACTTGAAAAGAGACGAATATAAATGGGAAAATATTGTTCAAAATTATGACTACCTAACAATCAAGATAATAATTTTGCTGTCTCATTCGACGTTAATCACCATAGATTATGTGATTTGCTTTAAGGCTGCGTTTGTTGAATTATTAACAGTATAAGGAATATCTCTTGGGTTGAAAGACAAAGATTTTTGCAGGTATATACAGGTGGGAGAAAAGTAGGGTGCCAGTTACTTCAATATCTTTTTTCACCTTCACGTTTTAGATGGAAATTATAAAAATTATACTGAAACCTTATTCTTACTCTTGTATTAAAAATATAAACCTTTGATTATAAATACAAACGTTATTAATTTGTTTTTTATTCACCAGGACCCTGAACGGTGGACGATGGCAAAAAAGTCTTGTCTATGTAAATATATTTTTTGCACTTCAAGAGATATGTTCATTGTAAAATGTCTAATGCATGTAAATATAAATTATGTAAATATATTCCATACCTGTATATTAAATATAAAATATCTAAGTGTTAAACCATGAATCCGACTGGGAAGTTACAGCAAGTAGAGAATGAATTTATGAAATATAGTCTGAAATATTAGCCTTAAGTTAAAAACGTTGTAAGGGGATTGGAAAGAAATCTTAGACTAAGGCAATAAATACATATCTACTCAGGAAGAACATATGGAGTTAGAATAGAACGGGTAGGAGTGATGATGACACCAAGAGCAGAAATGGCATTAACGGAATGGAGAGCTGTAAGTAGTAGATTGTTACTAACAAAGTTTAAATCAAAGCATTGTAATATGAGTATTATAGTTTGCTATGCACCAGAAAATGATTCCGGTGAAAGAAGGAAAGATAAATACTAAGAAGAACTGCAGAGTGTAATAGATGAGATTCCTGAAAGAGATATGCAAGTTGAGATTGGTAACCTCAAGCTAAAGTTGGAGGAATAATAAAGGTATAGAGAATGTGATGGGTGTTGAGGGTCTGGCAAATTTTCAAATGAAAATGGGGGAACACTTTATAAGATTTTTGTTCAACTAATAATTATTGGAGGTACTCTTTTCCAGCACAAGGACATCCACAAATATACATGGACTTCACCATATGGCAATTACACATATCAAATAGATCACATACCCCTTAACAAACAGATAAGGAGGACTCTGAGAAATGTAAGAAGCTATAGAGGTGCCGATATTGGTAGTGATCACCAGCTCCCCTTGCCACGCTTTAATTAAAACTAAAAGCACCCAACAGAAATGTAGAAAGAATACCTACGTTTGATACAACTAAACTTCTAGAAGATAAGCACATGAGAAACTTTTGAAAATGAATGTAAGAATCGATTTGCAGTCTTGGAGACTTTAAGAGACGAAGAGCAGACAATTAATGAAGAATGGTGTGACATCAAGAAAATATATGTCAGTTGGTAATGCAGTTTGGGAACATGCAGTTACAAGGAGAAAAACCATGGATATCAAATGGTACTTGGGAAACTATAAATAACAGACAAAGACTGAAATTGATTGTTAAAAGTTTCCGAAACCAGTAATGAAAATTAAAAAGTAGAGCATGATAAGTATTACAGTAATTGATAGTGAAGTCAAAAGAAAAGCCAGGTATGACAGGGAGAGAATATTTAGACAGGAAAGCAGATGAGGGTATCACAGCTATGAATTCAGGGAGTGGCTATGGTGTAAGAATTGCTCACATAAATATTAATGAAATCTCTACATGGGCAAAGAAGAAGAAGAGAGATGGATCTGTTATAGCAACAGAAAATAAAGAAAGACAAAGTTGGATTGGAACACTTTAGTGAGGTTATGAATAGGAGGTATGAAGGGAATAATTTGATTACTATACCTGAAGCTGAGGAAGACCTTGATGTGGCCCATGAATAAATCAGGTGTGTTTGAAGTCAAAGCTATCATGAAAAAACTAAAGAGATGGTAAACCCCTAGATACGATGGATTAACTGCTGAAATGATATTGGCCTAAACTGAAGTGACTTCCAGGATACTTACAAGATTACTTTGTAGAATCTGGCGTGAAGAGGCAAAACCTCATGAATGGGAGCTAGGGGTGTTGCAAGAAAGAAAAAAAAAAAACGAGATCTGACTGATTGCAATAATTACAGAGCCATCACAGTTATGTCAGTTACAATGAAATTATATAGTAATACTTATTCTAAAAAGACGAGAGAAAGATTAATGAAAAGTTGAGAGATAAACAAGCAGGATTTAGAAAAGTTAGAAGTTGTACAGATCAAATTTTAATTTCAAAACATGTGGTACAGCAATGTATAGAATATAGAAATCCACTTTTGATGGTATTTATGGAATATGAAAAAGCGTTTCATAGTATGCACCGGCCAATTTTGTGCAGTCCTGCGTTATTATGGAGTTCCTCACAAATATGTAAATCTAATTGAGTCTGTTCACGAGCATAGCTAGTGCAAAGTTGATGTTAGTGGAGTCCTATCAAATGAATTTCTAGTGAACAGTGGAGTGCTCCAAGGGAATGCATAGAACAATTGGGGATGGTGGAGAAGGATTGGACTTGATTGGTAACAGGAAATTAGCTGATATCGAGTATGCTGATGACGCTGTCCTTATTAGCAGAACACCACAGGACTTGCATAGCTAGCTTACCAGAATGCGTGAAATATTACAGGAGGCTGGGCTCAAGATAAATAGAATGTCCTTATTAGCAGAACACCACAAGACTTGCACAGCTAGCTTACCAGAATACATAAAATATCAAAGGATATTGGGCTCAAGATAAATAGAAGCAAGACAGAGATGATGAGAACGGAATATGCAATGGAAGATGAAATATCGTTGGAAGGAAAAAGGATTAATGAAGTGGAATTATTTAAATATTTAGAACTATGATCTCTAATACAGGATCTTTAGAATTTGAGTTTAATGAAAGATTGAAAAAAACAAATCAGACAATAGCTAGGTTAAGTAAAATTCGGAAATCAAACCGCCTGAAATTACATATAAAAATCAGGCTATATATCAGTTTAGAAGGATTGTTGTTACTGTATGGACATGAGTCGTGCTATGACAATGAATACATTTCCAAAAGACTTAGATTTGAGAACAGAGCCCACAAAAGAATATTAGGAGTTAAATGGCAAGACCGGATTAGAAATCAAACTATAAGATAGATTACCCGAGTGCCTTATGTGGATAAGATCATGTTGATGGATAAATGGAGATGGCTTGGGCATGCTCTTCACACTTCCCAAACGAGATTACAATAGTTCACCAAACTTTCAACTGGGCTATACAAGGCATTAGAAGAGTTGGAAGACCCATGCCTACATGGCTGATGGCTATGAAGCGTGAAGTAGATGAAGAATGGAGAAGTATTGATTTAAAAGCTCAAGATAAAGACGACTGGTGAAATCTAAGCGAAGCCCTTTGTGTCAATAGGCATGGGAAGAGAGAGTGATGTTGATGAAGTGTTAACAGTAAACCCTAATTTTGACCAACCTTGTATTATCATCATCATTACTGTTAGCAATCTCCGTCCTTAGAAAACAATCATATACTAATTTTTTTTTTTTTGGTCAAAGGTCAAAAGCTAAAGCCAGGGATTAAAAAAAAATACAGCAATTCACTTGTTTGAAGAGTATTAAAAAATAAAATAATCATGGACATTGGAAAAGAAAATCAAAAGAATAATTGTAGGTTCGATTTTTCTTGATTCCATTTCTCCATTTTCTTTGCAAATACTACTTTTATCATTACAGGTCGAAATTACTTTACCATTATGTATTTAACTTTTCTTTACCATTTCTATTCTTTGAAACAATCTAATACTCGGACTCGCAGAACCGACCTGTAATTCTCTCTCTCTCTCTCTCTCTCTCTCTCTCTCTCTCTCTCTCTCTCTCTCTTCTCTCACCATACGTATATCCATCAGCAAATCAAGCTCTCCGCGTATTCATATGTCTCTGCGTTTGTTCCTGTGGCCGTAATACAAGTAATATTCTGCCCTTTCGGGTATACCAGTCCTTTCAGTCTGGGTTGATGAAGATTGCACTGCCGTTGCCATTCATTGCAAGTCTGCAACTTTAACAGGTCTGTCGCTTATACAATAGACAGGTATCTCGTGATAGCTTTTCATTCGTATTTCGGGGTGGGGGGGGGGGGGGATGACCTACCATTAGGTGATTCCATATATCATATGGTGAATAACTTCGGGTAAAATTGAAACTTTAAGGTTTTTATTTTCATAAACCCCACAGATATTAGCCATTCTAAAAAACTAAAGTTATGATTAGTGCTTATTTAAACAAAAACAAATAATTAATAAAACTAATAATGTATTTATGGTTAATGATCTGAGGTTAGGCAATGGGGTACATCAAGACCCGAAATACAATAGGGGTGTTAAGTAGGTGATTGACCTTTGTTTGAAATTGAAAGTAGTAATTTGAATATTTTGGTATTTTTCCACAAATCTATAAGACACCCAACTTCTTAAAAGTAAAAATAATAAAAACACAATAAACCAAAGTAATTCCAATGTCAAAATTGCATATTATCACGGAAAAAAAACTAGCTATGAATATAGCAAAGTATGTAACTATATTATGATTCGAATGAGATCTATTTACACATCAGAATTATATCAAATGGGCACCAAAACACCACTGGGCTACAAACACAGACACTGGGCTACAAACACAGAGTCAAATTTGAGTAAACTTCAGATGTCTGTACAGTATAGTACAAGAAAACAAAACAACAATGTAAGCAAAGATTACAAAAACCGACTATCATTACAAATCAGACAGTACAGAAACTCTGGGACTATTTTCCATATTAGACATATAAAACATTTTGGCACCTTTAAAAGTTTACATTTTATGAAACTGATAAAAACATTGACACCACAATAACAAGAAACCGATATTTTTCTTCAATGTAAAAAATATACGAAACCAGGAGGACTTTAGATGTCAGACATGAAGAAACTGCCTCTCCTTTAGATGTCAGACAAAGAAACGGCATCTCTTTTAGATGTCAGAAAAAGAAACGGCCTCTCTTTTAGATGTCAGACAAAGAAACTGTCTCTCCTTTAGATGTCAGACAAAGAAACGGCCTCTCTTTTAGATGTCAGACAAAGAAACTGCCTCTCCTTTAGATGTCAGAAAAAGAAACGGCTCTCTTTCAGATGCCATACGCATAAAGAACTGCCTCTCCTTTAGATGCCTTAAGCATAAAGAACTGCCTCTCCTTTAGATGCCATAAGCATAAAGAACTGCCTCTCCTTTAGATGCCATAAGCATAAAGAACTGCCTCTCCTTTAGATGCCTTAAGCATAAAGAACTGCCTCTCCTTTAGATGCCTTAAGCATAAAGAACTGCCTCTCCTTTAGATGCCATAAGCATAAAGAACTGCCTCTCCTTTAGATGCCATAAGCATAAAGAACTGCCTCTCCTTTAGATGCCATAAGCATAAAGAACTGCCTCTCCTTTAGATGCCATAAGCATAAAGAACTGCCTCTCCTTTAGATGCCATAAGCATAAAGAACTGCCTCTCCTTTAGATGCCTTAAACATAAAGAACTGCCTCTCCTTTAGATGCCATAAGCATAAAGAACTGCCTCTCTTTTAAATGCCATAAGCATAAAGAACTGCATCTCCTTTAGATGCCTTAAGCATAAAGAACTGCCTCTCCTTTAGATGCCATAAGCATAAAGAACTGCCTCTCCTTTAGATGCCTTAAGCATAAAGAACTGCCTCTCCTTTAGATGCCATAAGCATAAAGAACTGCCTCTCCTTTAGATGCCATAAGCATAAAGAACTGCCTCTCCTTTAGATGCCTTAAGCATAAAGAACTGCCTCTCCTTTAGATGCCATAAGCATAAAGAACTGCCTCTCCTTTAGATGCCTTAAGCATAAAGAACTGCCTCTCCTTTAGATGCCATAAGCATAAAGAACTGCCTCTCCTTTAGATGCCATAAGCATAAAGAACTGCCTCTCCTTTAGATGCCATAAGCATAAAGAACTGCCTCTCCTTTAGATGCCATAAGCATAAAGAACTGCCTCTCCTTTAGATGCCATAAGCATAAAGAACTGCCTCTCCTTTAGATGCCTTAAACATAAAGAACTGCCTCTCCTTTAGATGCCATAAGCATAAAGAACTGCCTCTCTTTTAAATGCCATAAGCATAAAGAACTGCATCTCCTTTAGATGCCTTAAGCATAAAGAACTGCCTCTCCTTTAGATGCCATAAGCATAAAGAACTGCCTCTCCTTTAGATGCCTTAAGCATAAAGAACTGCCTCTCCTTTAGATGCCATAACCATAAAGAACTGCCTCTCCTTTAGATGCCATAAGCATAAAGAACTGCCTCTCCTTTAGATGCCTTAAGCATAAAGAACTGCCTCTCCTTTAGATGCCATAAGCATAAAGAACTGCCTCTCCTTTAGATGCCATAAGCATAAAGAACTGCCTCTCCTTTAGATGCCATAAGCATAAAGAACTGCCTCTCCTTTAGATGCCTTAAACATAAAGAACTGCCTCTCCTTTAGATGCCATAAGCATAAAGAACTGCCTCTCTTTTAAATGCCATAAGCATAAAGAACTGCATCTCCTTTAGATGCCTTAAGCATAAAGAACTGCCTCTCCTTTAGATGCCATAAGCATAAAGAACTGCCTCTCCTTTAGATGCCATAAGCATAAAGAACTGCCTCTCCTTTAGATGCCTTAAGCATAAAGAACTGCCTCTCCTTTAGATGCCATAAGCATAAAGAACTGCCTCTCCTTTAGATGCCATAAGCATAAAGAACTGCCTCTCCTTTAGATGCCATAAGCATAAAGAACTGCCTCTCCTTTAGATGCCTTAAGCATAAAGAACTGCCTCTCCTTTAGATGCCATAAGCATAAAGAACTGCCTCTCCTTTAGATGCCATAAGCATAAAGAACTGCCTCTCCTTTATATGTCATACTCATAAAGAACTGCCTCCCATTTAGATGTCATACGCATAAAGAACAGCCTCTCATTTAGATGTCATACGCATAAAGAGCTGCCTCTCCTTTAGATGTCATACGCATAAAGAACTCTCTCTCCTTTAGATGTCATACACAAAATGAAATGCCTCTCCTTTAGATGTCATACCCATAAAGAACCTGCCTCTCTTTTAGATATCACACATTCAGGTCACAAGATCAACTTTAGGAGCAAGACGAACCTGAAACTAAGACTTTGGCGTTTGCATTCACTTTCTCAGAATGAGAATCATAATGACACCCTTAGAATATGATCTTAAGAATGAATTACAACGAAGGTGTTACGACACGGAAAGACTGTAATGATCCCAATCTATCTTCTCAGATGAGATCTTCAATAAAGCAAATTGCACCTTCAGGCTAAACTACTTGCAATCCATCATGGGAAATACACGTCTCAACGCTAACGAGGGACTAACAGCAGACAGGAGAGGATAACGTAGGATAAAAAGATGATAAGGAGATAGGAGTGATGAACAGGGAATTAAAGGGTAGATGTACTGAGAGAGAGAGAGAGAGAGAGAGAGAGAGAGAGAGAGTCAAAGTCAAAGTCAAAATCTTTATTTCCATTATTACAATGGTTATTCTTTTGTTAAAAAAAAAGAGAGAGAGAGAGAGAGAGAGAGAGAGAGAGAGAGAGAGAGAGAGAGATGATAAGGGGGACAGAAATATTCTAAAGGAGGATCCATAGAAGGGGAATAAAAATAAAGCACTGGTTCCAGGGAGGGGTGGGGGCATTGGGGTTACGTTATAATATCAAAGGGACAAGAGAGAATGGGAACAGGTAGCGGAAGGACCCAGGGAGGGGGGAAATATAACTCCACGAGAAGGACCCAGGGTTGGGAGGTAGTGGGAAGGAAATGACAGTCTTACTTCCCAAAACTGAGGTCTGATGAACCTTAATACCGAATTCTAATGACCCTATTACTTCTTGGATGATGATCACCGTGGCTCTACGCCTCCCTTAATGAAGGCTCATGAAGGCTGTAAATGCAGGCATTTGTGTCCAAGGAAAAAATTTCGTTCCAGCAAATTCTTACGATGGGGATGAAATGGTATCAAATAGCTTAAGTGAAATATATGATTATTCTAGTGACATTCAATCATTATTTCTCCCTCTATCTTTCTTCATATATATATATATATATATATATATGATAGAGAGAGAGAGAGAGAGAGAGAGAGAGAGAGAGAGAGAGAGAGAGAGATTCATTTGACTTGAAGTTCGTAATCCCGTTTCTAGGGACTACATACAAATACATACATATTTATCTATTTATGAATGCATACATAAAATTGACCTCAATGAATGCTGCCTATGATAGCTGGTCGACCAAACGTTATACATAACGTCTATGAATGTCAGCATACATAAATATACAGAATACATTAGGCTAAGTGAAGTTAGTGAGTTGGATGAGTTTTTAACTTGACTGCATACAATCAATTGATCGGTTTCCCTTTGAGGTTCCTTCTGCTGGAGAGAAACTTCTCGTTTGGCTGCATATATCACAAGAAATTAATTTTCCTCTCGATGACCCCGTCGCCCTTCAATTTCAGATTAGCGAAAAAACTCCAAAAAAAAAAAATATACAAAAAAAAATGTCATAGCTTACTTTTTTCATTACATAAAATAAAATGTCACGTTCATTAGGAACAATGATTTTTATTGAATGATTGTTTTTTTTTTTTTTTTTTTTTTTTTTTTTTTGATGAATAAAATCCTCATCAAAAATAAATTTAATTAAGGCTCATACTTCAGCAAATTGGAATGGCAATGTGGATATGAAACAGATATAACCATAAACGCATTCATACTCCCACGCTTTACCGAATAGGGTTGTTCCAGAGCAATACAAGATTACAGCGGATGTACCATTTATCCCATAACTGCCCATTCCAGGATATAATTTGAAGTGTTGTTATCATCTACATCCTAATTTATATAAAGAGGGTAACAGAAAGTATAAATATACATACAATTCAGATAGAAAGACTATAAAGGGAAAGTTCAATAAAAAAAAAAACCATTGATGACGTCACAAATTGTTTGATTTGTATAAGTATAGAATCCCATGCACTGAAATGGTGGGAAACTAATAATCGTAAAATATGGTCAAAAAGGTTGACCCGAATGAATATATAGACTAGAGCTTTGACGTGAAAGTGGAAGAGATAAGCCTGATAAAGATGGTACGTAATCAAAGAATCTTTAGAGTTAGACAGAGCCGATTAGAAGGTAGGATACCGATGCCTTTCTGGAATAGCCTCATTATTGGGAACCTCGAGAGATCGTTATAACAGAATTGGGTACCAGTGTAAGCAGCAGCCGTCGAAGATTCTGCTGTGTTACGGATATGGCACGTGCCTGAAAGTTCTTCGTAATCGAGAAATTTATTCCAGCATCTAAACAGAAACAAAAACACACATATACACACACAAACATACATATATATATATATATATATATATGTGTGTGTGTGTGTGTGTGTGAGTGTTTTGTTATCATATGGGTAAAATATACTACACACACACACACACACACACATATATATATATATATATATATGTGTGTGTGTGTGTGTGTGTGTGTAGTATATTTTACCCATATGATAACAAAACACTCACACACACACACACACACACACATATATATATATATATATGTGTGTGTGTGTGTGTGTGTGAGTGTTTTGTTATCATATGGGTAAAATATACTACACACACACACACACACACATATATATATATATATATATATGTGTGTGTGTGTGTGTGTGTGTGTGTGTGTTGTTGTTATCATATGAGTAAAATATACTATACACATTTATATGTACACACACAGATGTGTGTATATATATATATATATATATATATCTGATTATAAATATATTGTTTTAGGTTTTTATTTGCAGCGATTACAAAATTGAACAGATAAATAAATACTTAGAAATTATATAACATTGACGAAAGAGAGAGAGAGAGAGAGAGAGAGAGAGAGAGAGAGAGAGAGAGAATGGGATCCTTATATTTTGATATAAAACCTTTAGAGGGATAAAGGTAATGAGAGAGAGAGAGAGAGAGAGAGAGAGAGAGAGAGAATGGGATCTTTATATTTTGATATAAAACCTTTAGAGGGATAAAGGTAATGAGAGAGAGAGAGAGAGAGAGAGAGAGAGAGAGAGAGAGAGAGAGAAATCGTCCTTGGAACTCTCGATAAGCAAATCTATTTTCCCGGTGAAAAGAAGAACCGGGAGCATTGAGGCTTCTGAAAAGAACTAATGAGGCGAAAAGCGCATGGAAGAGAAAAAGGCGAGAGCGAGAAGGTACTCCAGAAAGGGTTCTGGAGACATCGTAAAAATGAAGAGGGGAAAAAAAACTCGTTGAAGACCACAACTGGAGCATAAATCTGTCGCGAGACTGCCCTCTAGGGATGACCTTTTGATGATGCTATCATTCCTTTCAGTATTATGTTCTTACGTAAGATAGACTTCTGATTAACTTGCTTGAGGGTACACTCGGGTACATTATTTTATCTTATTTCTCTTCCTCTTCTGACATTTTGAAGTTTTTATAGTTTATATATGAAAAATTGATTTTGATGTTGTTACTGATCTTAAAATATTTTATTTTAATTGTTCAATGCTTTTCTTGTACTTTATTTATTTCGTTTCCTCACTGGGCTATTTTTCCGTGTTTGAGCTATTAGGTTTATAGCATCCTGCTTTTCCAACTAGGACAGTAGCTTAGCTTGTAATAATAATAATAATAATAATAATAATAATAATAATAGTAACTGATGTTTCTTTTACACGGTATGTATACTGTAGCTACTGTGTTTTACGGAAAACCTATAAATTTCTTATGATAAAACTCTTCTTTTGCTCTGTGCCTATGAATGGTTCTTCTGACTTTCGAGTAAATGATTATATATATATATATATATATATATATATATTCGCTTTAGCTTATTCAGTACCTTAAAATCTGATTAACAAAATCAATAATTGGCCTACACATACTATTATACAGCCACGCAAAATTTTAAATATTTAATTATATCGCTCTTAAATAATTTCTTCATTGTACCATTTAAATCGTTTATTTACCTTTTGGCGCCGATGATAATAGATTAAAAAAAAATCTCATTTACTTAGTAAGTTCTTGCATTTTCATCTCATACATTCCATTTGCCATCCCAATCCTCCAATTTCTTTTCTTAAGCTAGTCCTGACTGCTAGCTATATCCTTTAGGCTTCTTGATGTCATCTGTAAGCGACATTAAAAGGGTCATTATCCACACATGTCAAGGCCTTTACAAAACTGGATTGTATGGGAGATTTAGAAGACAAGCTTTCCCTTAAAGGATGGAAGAAGGTTTTAATTCGAAACATATGGTGGCCATTGATTCCTTTTGGTGTATTATAAAGAGGATAAAAGTAGAAAGAACCTGGTGTATCAATGGAAAAGCAAGAAGGAAGATAGGCGGCTATAGTCAACAGCAACACCACCACCAACAACAAATACAGCTGTTTACTGCAGGACAAAGGTCACAGACATGTCAATTCATTTCTGGGGTTTGGCAAACTTTCATCACTGCTCTGGCCAGTGGGAATTTGTGTTTGTGGGAGAT
>NC_090752.1:49851496-49856496 GCF_036898095.1 Palaemon carinicauda
ATATATATATATATATATATATATACTTATGTCTTGTACCTAGTAATCAATTAAACACTATAATCATTATTAAAAACCGGATGCTATAAGCCCAAGGGCACCGACAAGGAAAATAGCCCAGTGAGGGAAATAAATAGGTTAACATTGAATAGTGTGCTCGAGTTTACCCTCAAGCAAAAGAACTAACTAAAGACAGTAGAAGAGTATGGTGCCGACTAGAGAAAAATGGTTTGATTTTGGAGTGTCCTCCTAGAAGAGCTGTTTACCATAGCAGAACATACTGTATACTAATGTAACCTCACCTACTACATCGATTAAATCAAAACCTATAAGAACTGAAAACTATGATATTTCAAATTCTTTATGAGACAGGTAATTGCATTCCCTGACATGGAGGAATAGCAAACCCTTTTAACCAGGGGAAAATTATGCTTTCATTCCATTGCACCTTTCTTGCCTTCTTCATTCCCACTCCAATTAAACAGGTGAATTAAAAAGACCATTCTTCGCACTCTAATTCATCTTGCCCTTTCCTTCCCCTTCCTCTATTGTTTCCTGCTTACACGCTCGCTCGAATGATCTCTTACGTGTGAAATCTTTTGTTCTCGTACTGGCAGCTTTGCTATCAATTTTTCTTGTTCCAATCTTTTGATGATTATTGCACACCCTTTGTTGAATGGCAATACTTTGCACTTGTATGATGTTCTTTCTTATGGAAATGTCTTTGTTTCTCCTTTAAAGGGAGACGGTTTCTTATATTAAGCATATGTAAAAACAAACTTTTAACGATAACATGTGTCAAAGTAAGCGGAATTACATGCATAAACGAGTGCGCATATACACCATACACTTACTGACAGAAGGAGTAACACGTTTGATTAACCGGAATACAGTTGAAGAACGTTAGATTTAATCAATGTTCATACGGGTAATAACTAACAAAATAAAATAAAAAGTAGCATATCTTGCACCATTCATCTGCAACGAAATATTAGGTAGAGTATATATGCATAAAGGAATACAGACTTTCATTTGCATACATGCAGATTCAAACCTATATGTGCAAGCATAAATATATATATATATATATATATATATATATATATATATATATATATATATATATATATATATGTGTGTGTGTGTGTGTGTGTGTGTGTGTGTGAGTGGAAAAATAATAAAAATTGATTATGAAGATGATTTGATTCTAACACTAGACTTTAAAAACTAAATATGAGGACATAAACGAATGAAAAAGAAGCGATGATCAATCTTAAATCTGGTAATATTAACTTAAACAAAAACTAATCAGATTACCATATTCAAGAAAATAACAGAAAACAAAAACGAAAACAAGACTTGTTAATGTTGAGGGTGAGAGATAAAGTTGACATAGTAGTATGTGACAGCACTAAGAAGAAAGAAACTCGACATAAATTTTTACAACCGACCAGCAGTTCTGACTCATGGCGTTTAGGTGTTGACTTCGGCAAGCCAAGAAGGGATCTGAATAGGACAGAAATGACAAACGTGAGGCAGAAAACTTGGGAATAAATCGTAGGGATAAAATTGCCAACTGAAGCTCTGAGAAGAAGACCTCGCATGGCAAATGTACTTTTGTATGTATGAAATAGGAAAGACAACAAAGGTCTGCAACACGTTTCAAGGAGCCATAGAGAACCGGAAAATTATAAAAAAATCTTACACTGAATAATATATATCAGTTGCACCATGGGGTTGAATGGCCTCCAAAGACCAAGCTCATAATCATAAGGCTTACGTTCTATAAATAAATTCAAATATCATCAACCATGTCTACGAATCATGTAGAGGCAGGCCACGTGAAAGTCATCCGTGAGATTTCCTTATGATGGAATGTTGCAATGAACTGGGCCCATTTGAAACATGTTTTAAGGTCAGAGAAATAAGGTTTATACACATATTTAAATGAAGAAAGACTAAGGTTCTTCCTTGAGAGGAGGGGAAATAACAGGTAATGATATAGTCTACAGCTATACATTCAAGAAATTACAAATAAAACCTAAAAAGTTAAAACTTTTCAACCAACTAGTAGAAAACATTCAGTCCGAACAAAGTTATTATTCCAACAGCAAAACTCGGGCTGTCCTTGCAATGGCAATTCCGAAGCTAATGGATATAATTAAAGAAGTTCAGAATATTGTGAATACAGTAATTGGTTATAAAAGAAAATCCCTACACTAACAGCCTAGTCTTAATCGATATCTACATAAATCATAGAGGCATCGGATAATTGTGAGTCGTACTCCTACTTTATATTCCTATCAATTAACTTAGCTTCTAGTTTTCAGAGATAAAGTCTAGAAAAATACTGAAGTTAAGACTTGTTTTTATTAAAAGTAATATATGTTTTAATTTGATAAAGTGTATAATCTATATCATATGACTACTATTATACACGTATTAAACTAATGATAAATGAAATATTAGCACTGTGATGGAATAATTACTATATACATATGAATTAACTATGATACTGTTTGCATCTTACATTCTCTTTTATTATATTCCTTATTTCACCGCTTTTCTCGACAGCACAACGTATTTCTTAACAAAACTCGGACATTCGCGGCAAACCTCGCTTAACCGAATAGTGTGTAGTGCAAGGTGGCTGTTAGGTACTAACAGAGAGGCGAGGCGAATGCAAGTGAGTTTTATTAAAAAAGATAACGAGCTTATATACAAACAGCTGAGGGCAACAATGTTACACAATTTCAAATTATGTGAAACATGCAATGGCACGCTTAATCGGGGTTTTCTATTATAAGTGTGCGAAAGCGCGAAGAATCACATTTGGATTCAGTGTCGTGCAAAAAAAAAAAAAAAAAAAAACTATACAAATATTTTCAAATCTGGGTCATGCTACTCGAAACTATAATCGCTTCATTTTAAATACTGTCAGATAAACATATCAAGCACGATTTGTTAATAGAAAATATTTTGAAATCGAACTTTTACTCCAACATTATCCAGATGTTAAATATCTAAAACATAAATGAATACTTGTTGCAAAACACTTTCAAGTTGTTAAAAGGAATATTTGTCAACAGTGGATTATGCCAACACTTGGATTTCCAAATTTTTTCTCTTAAAACTTTTCTATCATTTTGGAAAGTTCTTGCTTTTATACCGCACTTCTTAACATATAAGTATATATTTCTTCTTTTCGGTATCTGTGTACGTGACTTAAGGTAGGTTGACACTTGCACACTTTTTGGCTGGGACGTGTTGCGACATGGGGTCGCGCCACCTCGCAAAATGGGGTACAAAACCTCGCGCCAGCTCGTAACAAGACCTTGCAAGAAAATTGTAAAATGTCACAACGTCGCCAGGTTTTTAAAAGTTTTAAATATTGTCACGGCGTTGTGCGAGGTGATGACCTCGGGTCACCTCACAAGATTGGTTTTGCAACGTCGTACAATCACCTTGTAGAATGTCGCTCGGATTCGTGCCACCCCGCGCCAGCCAAGACGCCTTGCAACTTTTTTGCGAGGTATTAAAATGTTACCCCTTCCGGGGAGCAGCTTACACCTACTTGTACACAGCCAACGATGTCTGGCGAGCTGGTTGTAAATTTTTCTGAGAGGAGTCGCGTTCTGAACGCTGATTGTCTGGAGCCCGAGCGGGGCTGAATACAGAGCGCTGATTGGTTGATACTGGCGCATGAGTGGCATACAAAGGGTTGCTAGGCCCAGCATCAATCATTCCTTTTCCAGCACATGCCGAAATACTACTATTATCTCTACAATGCCTCGCCAGATCAACAAACCATCCAAGGAGCCCCAGCAGCCCCCCCCCCCCCCCAAAGAACCGGAGATGCCCCCTTCTCCGACGGTGCAGGAGGTGGAGTCTGCTGACGATCCTGTTGTAGAAGAAGAACCTGTAGCAGGACCTAGTGGACTGAAGCAACCACAAAAGAAGAGTATCGGCCCAGCTAGTGACATGCCAGACTACCCCTTCACAGATGGTCAAATTTCTGAGAATGCCAAGTTTGTTAAGCAGAATCTACCTTTCTAAGTCAAGAGGGACAAGCAGTGTCGCGACCCCAGACTGATAGAAACCCTGTGGACAAAGCTTGCAGCAACCTTTCCCAACTGTACTTTCCTGCAAGTGAGGAAGTTGTTTGAAGAGAAAAAGACAGATTTCGGGAAAATAAAGGAGAGCAAGAGTGGTGCCCCAGCAAGGAGGAGGACAGCACCATAGGAAGAAGTCATGACCACCTGGGAGTTACTTGGGGCCACATAAACAATGAGAACCCACTATCAAGCGACAGGTTCTCTCCTACCTCGCAAAGGGCCAACTCAGACATAAATGTCGAAAAATCCTCAAATAAGATGTCTGGTTTGTCTGCTGCATCAATCATCAGAGGAGGAGCTAGCCAGCAGAGACAGTAGTCTCCACCTCAAGATATGAGCAGACGGTATTCAGACACGCCATCAGGGAGTTCCTGCACAAGGGCAATATCCTTGTGCAGAAGAAGGAGGCTGAAGGACCTGAGGCCAAGATCCAGGACATCTCAACGTACCTGTGTTAACGACTGAGAAGAGTGTCCTCCGTGAACTTCAAGGTGTTGTTCGTGAAGATGCTGGATATGGTCTCGGCTCTGGAGGAACTGCCTGAAGGGACATCTTACATAAAAAAATCCCGGGCAAATCCTCAATAATCTGACAAGGACATCACAACCTCCTTCAGTGTTATCGCAACTTCTACAATAGCAACAACTACTTGATGGAGTCCAGGCAGCAGCGGTGGCTCCCACTACAATGAAGGCAACATTCCAGCAACAACCTTACTAGCCAATACAGTACCAGCAACAGCAAAAGCCAGTCCCTAGGCAGAAAATTCTGCAGCCAATCCCACCACAGCAGCAACAAGTTTCCATGCCACATATTTGATTTATTAACAAAATATTTCTTACTAAAAAACACATTAAATTTATTAACAAAACATATCTTGTTAAG
>NC_090752.1:49861496-49871014 GCF_036898095.1 Palaemon carinicauda
GGAAGGAGCTTCAAGTAATGCCTAAAGCGTAACGTTTGAGGTGCACTGAAGGCACTAAATCCCTTCGGAGGAAAGAAAAGATTGTGAACTTCATTACTTATGAGTGAAATTAACCAAAACTCTTAGGAAAAAAACACTACAGATTTTTTAATGCAAGTGTGCTTCAAAATGGAAATATTCCACCCGTAAATAAAGTCTAGTTGAAATATCTATATGGAAGTAAAATCCCTTAATTACACGGATCTTTCAAAAGTAGAATTTTCAGCTCTTGAATAAAACACATTTCGAAAAATTAACCGAACAAAAAAAAAAAAAAAAAAATCTGCCCTTTTCAACAAATGTCATTAAACTATGATACCGATGACGTTTGTAAACCACAGAATAAATGACGATTTGAATTTGACACTTCACCGTCTCTCTCTCTCTCTCTCTCTCTCTCTCTCTCTTCTCTCTCTCTCTCTCTTACCCGATCGGACCCGATATTTGTTTATGAAAGGGCAGCTGAGGGTGAATATGGATAGGTTCCGTCAACACAAGTTTTGATACAAAATCAACATAGAACGCTTTCTTTATTGAAAGACAATGGCGCTACAAACAAGAGGTAGAATAAAAAATTCGCATCTAAAATGAAATTGAAAATATTCTTTGTATATGCAAACGATAACGGATTATGAAGTCGCCAACATTTCATATTAAATGTAACATTAAATGCAAGGTTAAATTTATTATATCTAAAAACAATAATAAAATATGATTAAATTTGTATATATGCGTGTAAATGTAGATGTAAAATATCAAAAGTAGAAAGTAGACCACCGTCTTCTTCCTCTATTTTTACTTTAGAATATTTAAACGTTTAGGTAAAACTGGAGGTAGTAAAACCTACAACCCTTTTTCAAAGCAAAAATTCAGTAGAAAATTGTTGCTTTAGCCAACCCTTGCAAGAAAGATAGGGATGTCTACCTAAAGAACCCAGAGGACGGTTTATCTTTTTAGGCAAATGATAAGAGCAAACTACAGTAATGGTCTTCCGAAGCCCAGACCCAAAGAAATCCGGACAATAAAGAGGAGGAAGGGAAGGAATTGACATAAATTAAACAAAAACTTGATTCTAACAGAAAAAAGACCTTTAAGAGGAGAAAAATGGATAAAAATGGAAAGAGACGAGTGACGAAAACCTATATCTATCAGAAAAAAAAAAACAAAAAAAAACATCTTTAAAGGAAAACCGAGACAAAGAGAACTCCATAGCCTGGCTGAAAATGGAGAGAAACCTGTATCTATCAGAAAGACTTAACAGGAGAAAACTAACACTGGAAAAAATTCCAAAGCCCTCTGAGAACGGAGTGATCGTGTAGAGCCTCAACTCATATTTACATTGTAATCACGTGGCATTATAAAAAACTACAAAATATGCAGTGTCAAGATAAATAACCAATCTATGGTTGGAATCATTGCAACAATAACATTAATACGGGGAGACTGTTATGAAACCACAGATTTTTCCGAGTTATAATTCCCGATACTCATCGCAAATATAACACGTCATATTATCCCACTGACCTTATATTAGCAAGCAAAAATATAAAATATCTACATAATGAAGAGCCCTTTTAAAATCACTTAATATTTAGAGATTTCGTAATTGACTTTAGTTAAGTAATGATTGGCGATCATATTTTACATTAAAACTACACCTATTATTTTAATACTAAATATTCCCGAACGTTTCCCCTAAAATTCACAATAATAAAATCAGACATATAATACATGTCTAATAAACTATAAATGCATCTCAAATCTTTTGACTTCTCTAAAACTTTCTAACAAGCCAGAAACTTAAAAAGGTAAACTTATATCTGGAATTCCATATCGAGCGTTATATATATATATATATATATATTATATATATATATATATATATATATATATATATATATATTATATATATATATATATATAATTATATATAAACATACATAACTTTGAATCAAAATCATGACACTTAAAACGTGATGATCATAGATGGCGCCAGTAAGACGGAAGTACTAGTTCCAACAATTTTACACACACATACGTACATATATATATATATATATATATATATATATATATATATATATATATATATATATATATGTATATATATATATAAATATATATATATATATATATATATATATATATATATATATATATATATATATATATATATATATACACACACGTGTGTGTATGTGTGTGTGTGTTTCGTGTAAATAAATGTCTCATCAGCAATATGGAAATATGCCTTGCTAACAGTCTCATCCTGCATCACATTTTTTATTGAGAGAGAGAGAGAGAGAGAGAGAGAGAGAGAGAGAGAGAGAGAGAGAGAGAGAGAGAGAGAGAGAGAGAGAGAGAGAGATTCATGAATAAGCCATAATTCCTAAACCTCTCCAAATGTTCTTCTCCTTAAGTTATTAATATCCAGACCTGCATTTCCTACAATTCTTTTCCCTCTGCTTCCGGCAGAACCTTTTAGCCGAGGAGAGCCACTTCAAAAGAACGCCTTTAAATTTCATCTGAATTATACAAGGTTTCTCCTTGACGGCCAGGTAATCAGGGCTTCCCCAGAAGCTGAGAATATCGTTTATCATGTAAGTAGAAATAATATTTATAGAAAATAACCATTCATGCAACTAGAAAACTTTATATTTATTGCCTTCTACAAACATTGGACTTAATGGATCATTTAAGTTGTTTCATTTTTTTTTCATTCTTTCTTTAGGAAAACTTATAAGATATGATAAAAAGAGGTGAGGGAAACTTTTAATTTTCCAATATCTATATTACCACATCCGAGTATTGTCTAAAATAAACAAACAAATGCAAACAGCGTATTAGAGACATTCTGCCACTGTAAATCATTCAAATAAAACGAGAAAATGGCGTAAAATAATGACATTTTCAACATCTTTCTTACGCCCTAACGAATGTAGTTTCATTTTTCCTCTATTTTTCACCTGAAAGCGCCAAACTCTTCATGAGATAAATTTGAAAAGATGGAAAAGAATAACATATTCCATCATTAAATATGATAATCATGGTCTTGTAAAATGGTCATGCGTGGAAAGCTTGAGAGAGAGAGAGAGAGAGAGAGAGAGAGAGAGAGAGAGAGAGAGAGAGAGAGAGAGAGAGAGAGAGAGAGAGAGAATTAGGAAGCCTATTAGCAAAGACAACAATCAGCACTATGATTTTATTGTCTGATTTCTTCAACCAATTCAAGAAACTGCCCTTTACGAAGACACCAACTAACTATAAAATCCTTATGAAAATAAGTAAATTATTCACTTACATACAGCAAAAACTAATTTATTTAAAACGTGGTATCAAAATAAAACGGTCTTCTACATCTCTACTTGAGCCATCAAAAGCCTTATTAACACATTCAGCTAAACATTTTATAATAAGAGACATAAGTTTTGCAATAACGAAAGACTTTAAATCTTACCTTACATCTAATGATGTGGATTTTCTTCCGACCTTTCAAACGAGTCCAGCTGTCTTTAAGACGCACCTGAAAATTTAAATGGATGGCTATAAGAGGAGTTTCTGGGAATATCTCAACATGCAGTTCCCAATGAATTATGATCCTATAGCAATACCAACCAAGTCTTTTAGCTGAAGATTAGGAGTCTCTTTAATGGCTATGTTTATGCCTCTAAGTATAGATAGTAATAAACTGAAAAAAGATTATCAACGGAAATTTAAATTATTCATACGTACATTAAAAGAATTATTGAAAGTTTTAATGATGATAATAATATATAAGCAATTAGAAGTAAAAAAAACTGACATATGCACAAAATATTTTTAAAAAACAACACTCATCTACGTATACAATAAGTCTCGTGCAAGATATTAACTCAATCAATTAATACACAAGAGTTAGATGTGAAATCATTAAACAACGAACAATATGAGGTAAAATAGTACAACCTTATAAAATCACTGCAAATTTGTGAAACTGCCTGGTTTAACCCTCATATAATAGATAGGCAAATGCTACAATCACTTAGCATTGACAGTGCTTAAATTCTTTGACTTATTACTCAACTTACTGAAGTTGTTCGCTATTTTCAACACTTCTGTACCTACATTCCTGTCACATTTTATTTAGGAGAAGTTTGTTTGACATGTTAATGCTATCTATGGACTTCTCTCGTGTACAAACGTAAGCGCACACGCACACACACTATATATATATATATATATATATATATATATATATATATATATATGCATATATATATATATATACACACACACATATATATATATATATATATATATATATATATATACTTGCTAAGCTACAACCCTAGTTGGAAAAGCCGGATGCGATAGGCCCAGGGCCCCAACAGGGAGGATACCCTAGTGAAGAAAGGAAACAAGGAAAAATAAAATATTTTAAAAACAGTTACAATATTAAAATGAATATTTCCGATATAAACTATAAAAACTTTAACAAAATAAGAGGAAGATAAATTAAATAGAAGATTGTGCCCGAAAATACCCTTAAGTAAGAGAACTCTAATCCAAGACAGTGGAAGACCATGGTAGAGAGGTTATGGTTTGATTTATGAGTGTCAATTTAGAAGTTCTGCTTAACATAAGGTAAAATCTCTAATCTACCCTTACCAAGAGAAAAGTAGCTACTGAACACATAAAGTGGAGTAGTTAACCCCTGGGGTGAATGTGTGTATGTACAATGAATCAACAAACGTAAATGCAGTTTTCCTGTTATCCTGGAAACTATTTGTTCAGACAAATTACCGTCTTCGATTTATTTGACGTCACAGATACTATATATATATATATATATATATATATATATATATATATATATATATATAATATATATATATACATACATATATATAATATATACATATATATACATATATATATATACATGATTATCATTTTGAGCGATATCAACAATGGAGAAATACTTCGACTACAGATGTTGTGAATATAGTAATTTTCCCCTTATATGTGCCTCCCCACATCCCTTCCTTCTCTTTTCATCTTTCTTCGCCTGGAGGAGAGGATCTTTGTTTACCTATGAAGGAAGACTGAGGATGAATATGGATAACTTGGGCCAACACAAGTGTCTGAGCCAAAGTCACCAATATGAGAGTTTTCTTTAGTCTAAGTACCAATAAGATATATTGAAGGGAAAAAGTTCTATATTCTTTATACCAAATGTCACTGGATATTGGACTTCTCTTTCAAATGGAAAATAAAATCAAATTCCTAAAACGAACAAATCATGCATCAACTTACATTAGATTAAATTGATAATCACAGCAGCATTTATATAAAAAATGCTTATATATGTAACTAAATCAAAGTAGTCCACCACAGATGCCCCGGGATGGATTACAAAAAATCTAATCCATGCCGCAAACAGTCAGTACATGGTTTGAAAATTCGTCAATTTTGCTAATGTCCTCCCTTCATAAATACTCGTAGTTTTCACATTCTTCTTTTAATCACCAAGAAAAAGACAGAATAATTGAAACTGACCTCTATAGCTTCAGCCGATTCATCTACATATCAAAAATATTCATCAGAAGAAGGCACACCTTCCTTCAAGTAATTAAAGTCCTTATGTCATAAACAAACTCTTGCACTCCTGTCTATTTACTTCCTCCCACTCACTACTTCTTCCACGCTATTTAGTCAACAATTTTTCTTCTTTCCTCTTTTTTTCTCACATATCCTTGGATTATACACCTTTAGCCAATTGATCAATCACCAGCTATCCACTTGACCAAATTATCTGAAAACGCTCATCCATCAGTTTTCCTTATGCTAAATTCACTGAACCACATCTTTGCCATACATATACAAATATCTAAGGCATCATTCAAAAAATACAAAATATCACTTTTTTTTTTGGGGGGGGGGGGCCAGTTTATCTTATATCCGCCACGTCAGCTGGGAGATTGTGTCCACATTTCAGTTTTATTTTAATAATTTTTCTTCCCGGTTTCCAAAGAAACCATTATTGCGTTGACAAATTCTGCTTATATCTCAACTGTCAGTTCCCAAAGATTTACATATTTCTTCCCGACAGCTTGAGAAAATAACACATCTAAGGCGAATGGTCTTCAATATAGGAAGACATAACAATGTTGATTTAGTATTATAAATTCAAGCGTTTCATCTAGACTTTCTTTTTATATGGACGGTCTGAAATATTTCACCAAACTTTGTCACAAGACATCTTGATGCTGAATAAATATTTCGAAGAATGGAGTTAGAATAAATGCAAATCATGGGTTGTAGGAAAAGTAGATGTGTCCTCATTGAGTGTTGGTTTTTATCATTATCATCATTTCAGCCAAAGCTCATTCATAAAAATTTAAAAAAACAATAACAGAATTTTCGACGATTTTATGCTGATAAACATGGGTTCTAGAGGAAAAAATATACAACTACACACACACACACACAGAGGGAAGGAACCAATTAATAACACATTGTAAAAATTCATATTTTCACTAGGGAATCGTGAGTCTATGTCGTAGTTGTGTGGGTAGCTTCATTAAAACTCTTCGTAGGCGTCAAAAAAAAAAAATAAAGTTTAAGTATTCCAAAACTTAACTGGAAAAAAAAACAAGTCCGGGGAAAAAATTTAAAAATCTCAAGGATTACAGAAAAAAATAGAATTACTTCACAAAGTCTGACAGATTTTCTATGAACAACAGCACTGAGAGAGAGAGAGAGAGAGAGAGAGAGAGAGAGAGAGAGAGAGAGGAGGAGAGATGAAACTTGAAAAACCTGAATTGTCTTTTGTCTATTGTCTATTTATACTACCCAGCCACCTATCCCTAAACAAGTTTTAAGTTAATTGCTTTTCCATGGCGTAATATAATTCAAAATTGTGTAAACTTTTTTCATACCCCTACACCTCTTATGAACTAACGAGAGTGCTGCCCCCCTCCCCCCAATATATAATATAAAGTAATATATATATATATATATATATTATATATATATATATATATATATATATATATAATAAATTATATATATATATATATATATATATATAGATATATATATATAAATAAAGCTATCAACAACAAACCTATAACCGGAACAGTTACAGTTTGAGTATCAAATGAATTCATTAGAGTTAATTTTCTGTAGACAAGAAAAAATAAAGGAAGGAAATCCTATGAATAAAAACAATCAATCATATAAATAAAAATACTTATAAATGATAGTATCTATCAAATAATAGCGTATACAAGTATTCATATTAAAATAAATATATATATGCAAAAATAAAATAAGCATTTTAATTTGCACAAGTTTGACACATTTCCTGGCTAAAGTCTCCAGGGATTTTCATGCAATATAAAACCCATCTATCTCACGACGTGAATTTATCTCTTACAGCACCGAGAGACGTCCCCAGGGAGCATTGCCGGAAAAGGGAGTCTGGAGGGCGCAGGGACAGGATAGGTACAGGGGGAACAGGAGAGCGCGTGACGGGGGGGTGGGGGGGGGGGGGGGGGGGGGGGAGTGGGAACATCCTCTTATAACAAAAAATTCAGTCTCCCTTCGGGAGAGGAGGAAATTAAACAATGGGAATTTGTTTCCTCGCTTTAATCAAATATTCAAATTTCAACGAATGCCTCATTTCACTGTTTATCTCTTGAGAGCCCGGAACAATGTAGACGAGTTTAATTTCATTACTTGATGAACTAAATGTACATTAAGGTTAGAAAAAATATATTTTCATTAAGTTTTGACCTATTAGATAACCTAGCTTTAAATTATGCATCGCTTGTAACTAGTTACTTCAGAGAACAAAATATAATTAATTCAAGGGAAAGTCGGGTAGTAAAACTTCCACTAGGCTGTTTTCCTCTTAATTAATAACGTTAAGCAGAATCTGTTATAGATTTGGAATTTGAATCTAAGAAATTTTGGGCAATATGGCCAAGCGATGGGGTATCTGTGGTTAAACTCTACAGTTGGATATTGAGGCGATTGTTAAGAGTTTTGACAGTAGTGGTGGAAAAAAAGGACTGAGGGGTGAAGTTGAGAAAAAAGAAAAAAGAAAAAAAGAGAAGCTGTGTCGCAGCAATTCTGTAAAGGAACTAGGGTTGTAGTTTAGCTAAAAATAATAATGATTATAATGCATTTCACGAGGTGCACTGACGCCACTATTCCCTGGAGATAGCGCAATCTCTATAGTAAACCGGTTTTCAGAGAAAGTGCACGGATAGATTAATAAATGCTATCCGCAAGGAAGGGCTAGTACTGGGACCTGGAAGGTCGTTCAGTGCTGAGGGAAACCCCTTTTACTTGATGTTAGTAGTAGACATTGAAAACTTGGAGAGCAAGATGGAAGAAAGGAAACAGGAATGGGAAACAAAGTAGAAGGCTTAAAAGTCTGATATTAACAAGGCTTTTAAGGGACGGCTAAACTCTATCGTAATGCATACAGAGCAATGCTTAAGGAGTGTTTATAAATGACAGCATCCACTTGAGAAAGCTGGATGTGCGTGGTAATGGGTCAATCATATGCGCGAGTCCTTTGTGTGATTCCGTGATTATTGCTCCTGATGCATTAGTAACTGGGATAAATTAATCTGCTTAATACACATTTATATAAAACCCCAACATTGATGAGCATATACACTGTTGATAAGCTTTTTTAATCTATTAAAGATGATATAAATTTACTGGTTTTTTTTTTTTTTACCGTTTGGCAGTTCAACCATTTTCTTCTATTTATGAGTAATCCTCCCACCATCCAATAATCTTTTCGCCTATATAACTTACAAATCAAGATTAGTTAAAAAAATAAACTCCTAATGGTTTATATTTTTCTAAGCATAAAATTATATATCACAAATTCATGTTTATACTCAACTCCAGCATTACAGTTTGTAACAAAATTGTTTAGAGGCCCACAGAAAACAAAGGGAGAAAATTATCTGTTTTACTTGAATGAACTGAATCGAGTAGATTTTCTATCATTGTTCAACTTATTGGTGCCAAACTTCGTACAAAATAGCGAGTGTTGTCTATATTGACACGTAACTAAAAGTCCAAAGAAAAATTTTCAAGGCATAAAGACATACAAGCACAAACGTTTACAACAGCAAATTTTCCTAATGACAGATGAATAAAAATTTGGCAGATAGATGAAGAAATACAAGCACAAACGTTTACAACAGCAATTTTCCTAATGACAGATGAATAAAAATTTGGCAGATAGATGAAGAAAGTGAAATCACGAACCCAAACGTTTATAGACAATACTGTCTAGGAATTACTTGTTTTGAATTCGATTTGGAATACATAAAACTTTCTTCCTTGCTGGTAAACAAATGTTATTTGATAATGTACACTCGAGGTAACTATATATATACACAAACACACACACACACACACACATATATATATATATATAATATATATATATATTATATATTTGTGGGTGT
>NC_090752.1:49871514-49881514 GCF_036898095.1 Palaemon carinicauda
ATATGAGAGTTTTCTTTAGTCTAAGTACCAATAAGATATATTGAAGGGAAAAAGTTCTATATTCTTTATACCAAATGTCACTGGATATTGGACTTCTCTTTCAAATGGAAAATAAAATCAAATTCCTAAAACGAACAAATCATGCATCAACTTACATTAGATTAAATTGATAATCACAGCAGCATTTATATAAAAAATGCTTATATATGTAACTAAATCAAAGTAGTCCACCACAGATGCCCCGGGATGGATTACAAAAAATCTAATCCATGCCGCAAACAGTCAGTACATGGTTTGAAAATTCGTCAATTTTGCTAATGTCCTCCCTTCATAAATACTCGTAGTTTTCACATTCTTCTTTTAATCACCAAGAAAAAGACAGAATAATTGAAACTGACCTCTATAGCTTCAGCCGATTCATCTACATATCAAAAATATTCATCAGAAGAAGGCACACCTTCCTTCAAGTAATTAAAGTCCTTATGTCATAAACAAACTCTTGCACTCCTGTCTATTTACTTCCTCCCACTCACTACTTCTTCCACGCTATTTAGTCAACAATTTTTCTTCTTTCCTCTTTTTTTCTCACATATCCTTGGATTATACACCTTTAGCCAATTGATCAATCACCAGCTATCCACTTGACCAAATTATCTGAAAACGCTCATCCATCAGTTTTCCTTATGCTAAATTCACTGAACCACATCTTTGCCATACATATACAAATATCTAAGGCATCATTCAAAAAATACAAAATATCACTTTTTTTTGGGGGGGGGGGGCCAGTTTATCTTATATCCGCCACGTCAGCTGGGAGATTGTGTCCACATTTCAGTTTTATTTTAATAATTTTTCTTCCCGGTTTCCAAAGAAACCATTATTGCGTTGACAAATTCTGCTTATATCTCAACTGTCAGTTCCCAAAGATTTACATATTTCTTCCCGACAGCTTGAGAAAATAACACATCTAAGGCGAATGGTCTTCAATATAGGAAGACATAACAATGTTGATTTAGTATTATAAATTCAAGCGTTTCATCTAGACTTTCTTTTTATATGGACGGTCTGAAATATTTCACCAAACTTTGTCACAAGACATCTTGATGCTGAATAAATATTCGAAGAATGGAGTTAGAATAAATGCAAATCATGGGTTGTAGGAAAAGTAGATGTGTCCTCATTGAGTGTTGGTTTTTATCATTATCATCATTTCAGCCAAAGCTCATTCATAAAAATTTAAAAAACAATAACAGAATTTTCGACGATTTTATGCTGATAAACATGGGTTCTAGAGGAAAAAATATACAACTACACACACACACACACCGAGGGAAGGAACCAATTAATAACACATTGTAAAAATTCATATTTTCACTAGGGAATCGTGAGTCTATGTCGTAGTTGTGTGGGTAGCTTCATTAAAACTCTTCGTAGGCGTCAAAAAAAAAAAATAAAGTTTAAGTATTCCAAAACTTAACTGGAAAAAAAAACAAGTCCGGGGAAAAAATTTAAAAATCTCAAGGATTACAGAAAAAAATAGAATTACTTCACAAAGTCTGACAGATTTTCTATGAACAACAGCACTGAGAGAGAGAGAGAGAGAGAGAGAGAGAGAGAGAGAGAGAGAGAGGGAGAGAGATGAAACTTGAAAAACCTGAATTGTCTTTTGTCTATTGTCTATTTATACTACCCAGCCACCTATCCCTAAACAAGTTTTAAGTTAATTGCTTTTCCATGGCGTAATATAATTCAAAATTGTGTAAACTTTTTTCATACCCCTACACCTCTTATGAACTAACGAGAGTGCTGCCCCCCTCCCCCCAATATATAATATATATATATATATATATATATATATATATATATATATATATATATATATATATATACATATATATATATATATATATATATATATATATATATATATATATATATAAATAAAGCTATCAACAACAAACCTATAACCGGAACAGTTACAGTTTGAGTATCAAATGAATTCATTAGAGTTAATTTTTCTGTAGACAAGAAAAATAAAGGAAGGAAATCCTATGAATAAAAACATCAATCATATATAAATAAATACTTATAAATGATAGTATCTATCAAATAATAGCGTATACAAGTATTCATATTAAAATTATATATATATGCAAAAATAAAATAAGCATTTTAATTTGCACAAGTTGACACATTTCCTGGCTAAAGTCTCCAGGGATTTTCATGCAATATAAAACCCATCTATCTCAGACGTGAATTTATCTCTTACAGCACCGAGAGACGTCCCCAGGGAGCATTGCCGGAAAAGGGAGTCTGGAGGGCGCAGGGACAGGATAGGTACAGGGGAACAGGAGAGCGCGTGACGGGGGGGGGGGGGGGGGGGGGGGGGGGGGAGTGGGAACATCCTCTTATAACAAAAAATTCAGTCTCCTTCGGGAGAGGAGGAAATTAACAATGGGAATTTGTTTCCTCGCTTTAATCAATATTCAAATTTCAACGAATGCCTCATTTCACTGTTATCTCTTGAGAGCCCGGAACAATGTAGACGAGTTTAATTTCATTACTTGATGAACTAAATGTACATTAAGGTTAGAAAAATATATTTCATTAAGTTTGACCTATTAGATAACCTAGCTTTAAATTATGCATCGCTGTAACTAGTTACTTCAGAGAACAAAATATAATTAATTCAAGGGAAAGTCGGGTAGTAAAACTTCCACTAGGCTGTTTTCCTCTTAATTAATAACGTTAAGCAGAATCTGTTATAGATTGGAATTTGAATCTAAGAAATTTGGGCAATATGGCCAAGCGATGGGGTATCTGTGGTTAAACTCTACAGATGGATAATGAGGCGATTGTTAAGAGTTTTGACAGTAGGGTGGAAAAAAGGACGAGGGGTGAAGTTGAGAAAAAGAAAAAAGAAAAAAGAGAAGCTGTGTCGCAGCAATTCTGTAAAGGAACTAGGGTTGTAGTTTAGCTAAAAATAATAATGATTATAATGCATTTCACGAGGTGCACTGACGCCACTATTCCCTGGAGATAGCGCAATCTCTAGTAACCGGTTTTCAGAGAAAGTGCACGGATAGATTAATAAATGCTATCCGCAAGGAAGGGCTAGTACTGGGACCTGGAAGGTCGTTCAGTGCTGAGGGAAACCCCTTTACTTGATGTTAGTAGTAGACATTGAAAACTTGGAGAGCAAGATGGAAGAAAGGAAACAGGAATGGAAACAAAGTAGAAGGCTTAAAAGTCTGATTAACAAGGCTTTTAAGGGACGGCTAAACTCTATCGTAATGCATACAGAGCAATGCTTAAGGAGTGTTTATAAATGACAGCATCCACTTGAGAAAGCTGGAGTGCGTGGTAATGGGTCAATCATATGCGCGAGTCCTTTGTGTGATTCGTGATTATTGCTCCTGATGCATTAGTAACTGGGATAATTAATCTGCTTAATACACATTTATATAAAACCCCAACATTGATGAGCATATACACTGTTGATAGCTTTTTTAATCTATTAAAGATGATATAAATTTACTGTTTTTTTTTTTTACGTTTGGCAGTTCAACCATTTTCTTCTATTTATGAGTAATCCTCCCACCATCCAATAATCTTTTCGCCTATATAACTTACAAATCAAGATAGTTAAAAAAATAAACTCCTAATGGTTTATATTTTTCTAAGCATAAAATTATATATCACAAATTCATGTTTATCTCAACTCCAGCATACAGTTTGTAACAAAATTGTTTAGAGGCCCACAGAAACAAAGGGAGAAATTATCTGTTTTACTTGAATGAACTGAATCGAGTAGATTTCTATCATTGTTCAACTTATTGGTGCCAAACTTCGTACAAATAGCGAGTGTTGTCTATATTGACACGTAACTAAAAGTCCAAAGAAAATTTTCAAGGCATAAAGACATACAAGCACAAACGTTTACAACAGCAATTTTCCTAATGACAGATGAATAAAAATTTGGCAGATAGATGAAGAAATACAAGCACAAACGTTTACAACAGCAATTTCCTAATGACAGATGAATAAAAATTTGGCAGATAGATGAAGAAAGTGAAATCACGAACCAAACGTTTATAGACAATACTGTCTAGGAATTACTTGTTTTGAATTCGATTTGGAATACATAAAACTTTCTTCCTTGCTGGTAAACAAATGGTTATTTGTTATGTACACTCGAGGTAACTATATATATACACAAACACACACACACACACACACAATATATATATATATATATATATATATATATATAATATATATTTGTGGGTGTGCATGGGCGCGCGCACGTCTTTCTTACTTTACCGACATAACTTTTATGGCCAGACTCTCCATTTTAGAAGGAGAGATTTTGCCGCTAGTTCAAGATAGATTACTCTGCAAAAGAGAAACTAAGGGAGACTACCCTTCACTTTCTGAATCACAACTTGATAAAGAGACAGTCATCTAAGACCATTCACTCTTATAAATCTGCTTGCAGACTAAAATACCTCGCCTTCATCCATTTACAGTCAAACAACTTAGTCGGACTTACCTTTTCGAGCATATCTCTCTCATAGTAGAAGAAAGAGTCACTACCTCTAAACCATATATTCCCTATAGGATAAGGATTTTTTTCATTTTTTTTTCATATCCACCACCGAAAATTCACTTATGTCAGTGAATCGACAAAATATCTAAAATTATTCTGGGCGAACTTTTATGGCCTAAACTACTGGGTTTAGGGAGTTTAAAGGTTAGTCACTCATGAATGGCAGGAGCAAGGGACAGTGACGATGCCCAAACAAGAAATCCACTAGAAACTGACCATATATACATATGATCAGTGCACAAGCCTCCTTTCCCTCAAGCTAGGACCAAGTATGGCCTAGCAATGGCTGTTTGATGACTCAGCAGGCAAACCTATAGGCTCCTCAAACTCTCCATCCATAGTCCACAAGGATGGTGAGGTTGCAGACATGACAAGAATTTTACAATGCTCATGACCTGAATGAGAATTGAGATTATAGTTTTTTGAGAGCCATGTCGAATCTCACCTGTTTAACTTTTCTGAGCATACAAGTGGTTATATAACCTGTTGATTAATCTCCAAAGCCTCTATGTAGATTTTGAGATTAAAATATTTTTTTCGTAAACACCATCCTAATATTTACTTGCAGACATTTGGCTACATGGTCCAGCTACGGGGACCAGAGGCCGGTGATGTGGATGGGGGTTGGGGGTTACTCTTGACTTAGGACGACTGGGGGAAAACTAACAGTTGGGGCATTAAGTATGAGCATAAAACGTTAAACAACAAGAGCGAACCAAGAGTGAAAGAACAGAAAAAAGATCCTTATTCTTTTTTATTTGTCAAATGCAGTCATTTACCAAAATACCGTTTCTTGAAACTATGTACAAACAGGCAAAGATTCAACGCTTAACATTGAAGATATTAATTAGTTTTATTACATATAACTTATGCACTTAAAAAAATGTAGAAGTAACAAATTTATCGCTACACACAGGTGGCCTATCAAGCGGGGAAGGAAAAATGCAACGAAACCTTCATGAAAGGAAAAAGGAAAAATTAACTTGAGGTCAACTCCTAGTAATAACCACAACTTCTGGCGTAAAATGAGTGAGTACCTGAGTCATTAACCAGCCAAGTAAAACTGTTCAAAGGAGACTGGATACGACTGTTCAGCCAAGACACATCTCTAGGATTTTGGAAAAGGTAAAAAGAAGTCAAATCAGACAACACAGCCTACTTAGGATACAAAGACTTACAGTACTGTATTTCTCTGTAGGTTCTAGAGTAAGGCTACTGCCCCTTAAAGATTCTGGAACGTAGAAGATAAGAAAGAAATATTTGTTTTTAAGTTTTCTAAGGGGACTGTATAAGCATGATCTGCACCTGGTTATAAAGCTTCGGCTAAATGATAAAAGAAAAAAAAAATAATGTGTACTGCAGTTACCTTTAGGTAAATATTTAATTAAAGCAGCTCCGATGGACTTGTGAAATACTCATATTCTACAGGGCTTGTCCTCAAGAGAAATGACTCAAGTGTGGATATGTTAGGCTGGATCTACAATGGGCTTGCTCATGAGCTGTCAAAGACAAGAGTTGTGTGCATACCGTGAGCAGTAATGTTCAATGGAGTAATTTATTCTTACACAAACTTCCAGAATGACTTAAGAAGGTGTTTAAAAAGAATGGCCATTAGGTGCAAGGGAGTCAAAATAAAACCTGAGTTGCAAGCATCTACGACAGAATAAATATTCTCTTATAAGTTTTGATATTTATTCGATTTTCCCTTAAAACTGTAGGCAAGCGATTACTGCAATATTAATAACAGTAAAATTATAAAATATAACTGCCGAACAAGAAAAATCCTTTCATCAGGAGCTATTGCGAAAATAGAAGCAAATGATCACAAAATAAAAAAAAAATAAAAATAGAGAAAGAACAATGCAAACATAAAGGCTTAATTGCGAGGCAAAACCAAACAAACATAACAAATATTTGGTCAGAATACTTAAAAAAAATTGCCACAAATAATCTAAAAATAAAGTTAACATGCATAAATCATAAAATACAAAACTGAGTGCAAATACGAAAGCAGAAAGAAAAATGTTTCCCAACCCTAGGATATAAAAGCATAAGGGCCGGAAAATTCTAAAAAAAAAAAAAAAAAACCGATGTAAAATATTAATTTCCGTTGCCATCTAAAGCCTGTTATGAGAATGAAACTAAGCAATTTGTATTCGCTAAAGAGCCACTTGCCAGAAACATACGAACCGTGAAGTGGCTCATATAATTTGCACACTTCTCTTTTCCCCTCACTAATTTCTTAGTAATATCATAGATATCTATTTTTATCCTAATTGGGGAACCCTTTGAACATTAGCAATCTGTCTCTCCTTCAACAATATAAAAGTATTGACTGGGTATTGCTCAACTTTAATCTCTTTTAATTATGCAGAATACTTCTGACAGCCACATACTTTCTCTGCAGCTTTCCATTTTGTAAATTACCTTCCAGTTATGAAATACTATTGCACTTTCGTAATATGTCGGAAAATCCTAATTCCACATTTTCCCAGAGAGAGAGAGAGAGAGAGAGAGAGAGAGAGAGAGAGAGAGAGAGAGAGAGAGAGAGAGAGAGAGAGCATTATGAACGTTCGTACATGGATTAGGTCATGGACCAACTAGCAATCACTTTTATCAAAGGTTATAATTAGGATCCGTCAAAGTTGAGAGAGAGAGAGAGAGAGAGAGAGAGAGAGAGAGAGAGAGAGAGAGAGATTGCATTATGAACGTTCGTACAACATGGATTAGGTCATGGACCAACTAACAATCACTTTTCTCAAAAGTTATAATTAGGATGCTTCAAAGTTGAGAGAGAGAGAGAGGAGAGAGAGAGAGAGAGAGAGAGAGAGAGAGAGAGAGAGAGAGAGAGAGAGGAGGTTATGGTGTATCCGTTGGATATTGCTGAAAGCAAAACTAAACGAGGAAATCTGATGGAAAAAACCTAAATAGCTCAGAGGGGCAATTAGTAAAGTATGCGTAAATTTTGGGAGGTCCTCTGACCTAAGCCACTTACACGAGGAATGGAGCCAAGGATTAAAATCACAAGGATTACGACCATAAAAAACCTCTCCTTTTTATTATAATAATTACAAAGATAGCAATTAAAGGCAGTGTTTGTCTATTTGTTTCTCTTTGTAACCAGTAAGCTAAAATCCAAGTTTACACATTAAGGCCACTCATGAATGGAAGAAGCAAGGGACAGTGGCACTGCCCTAGCAGGCAGAACAATGCCCTAGAGATTGACCATATACGTATTATGATCAGCACCCTAGTGCTCTCTCTACCGAGCTAAGACCAGGGAATGGCTGCTGATGACTCAGCAGTAGACCTATTGGCTCCCCGAAAAGCCCCATCCTTAGCACACAAGGATAGTGAGGTTGCAGCAACCAAAGGAACAAACGAGTTTGAGCGGGACTCGAACCCCTGTCGGGTAATCACCAGGCAAGGGCGTTACTAATAGGCCATCACAACTTGGACCGTCTTGCAGCCTGGAGGCAGGCTCTCTATGTACTGGTACTTATAAACTTATGGATACGTAAAGTAAAGTGGTCCTTAAAGTTCCTATAGTAGATTCAGAATTGTCTTCTCAATGTTCACTTATATTACTGTAAATTTTGACGATATAGGTTTAATTACGATGCTAAAAACTATCCATAAAAATGACTCCCAGGCATTAAGTTGACACAGAACCAATGATTAAATGATGATTCCCCATCTTGAAAGATACTTCAAGTATAAACAAACTGAATGAACAATGGCTTCTTGGTGACAGTAATTGGGTTAACAAATTACATTCGAATGAGAAATCATCCAATATTCCGAGTATTGCCTTAACGTTTTGTTATTTCCTGCAGATATAAATGTCTGCGACGTAGATTTCCACTATAATGCTGAATACTAAACTATAAATTTTGTTTATTAATTACAATCCGCGTTGATTTATCCCATACAAGAAAATACGTCATCCTCAAAATTCGGCTACTATTTATAAACATGAAACGGTATTTGTTATTATACCTAGTGAAAAATCACGAAAAAAATGGTTTGATAGGTTTTCACATTCTATAAATAAAAATCTGAAGATTATAACAAAGTGCGAGTTTCTATGATATTTGAGACCACATTATCTCCAAGTAAGTGGGCCTCTTTCAGAGTCCTGCTTGAGTGACTGCCAATGAATCAAATCGTGTGTACATGAATGCATGAATTGACCCTGCTAACAGGAGAAAGTTATGTTTCATTGAATCAGTTTGCCTCAACTGAAGTGCATTTAGGTATTACCGAAGACTTACGAAGATCAATACTCCTATTAATTAGGAATATTGGCTTAAACTTTAACAATAAAATACACGATCCCTTATGACGTTGCCTTATCTTAAATGCAATAAAAAAAAAAAAAGGTTGATGTAAGCCTACTTTCACAAACAATTTTTCATTTTTAAGGGTTAAAATTTCGAACTCATACATTAGAAGACCAAGGTACGCAGACTATGACCCTACCCAAAACTAGAGAACAATAGTTTGATTTTGGAGTGCCCATCTCTTAGAAGAACTGCTTGCCATACATAAAAGTTTAAAGTAGCCACTGAACAAATACAATGCAGTAGTTAAGCCACTGACTGGAAAAAAAAAAAAATCGGCTAGCTGAGTGTTATCAGGTGTATGAGGAAAGAGGTGAACGAGTAAATATGCCATATTATTCGGTGTATGTGTGGCAAAGGAAAAATGAGCCGTAACCAAAATGGGATCCAATATAGTACGGTACTATCTGGCCGGTCAAAAGACCCAATAACTCTATAACTTAGCGGCAGTATTTCCACCGGATGGCTGGTGTCTTGGTAAATCTACTAGTGATAACTTAAGTTACGGCTAAAAGAAATGATGCCAAAGCTGCAAGATTCACAATGAACTTCACCTCATACTGTAAGTTGTTTTATTTTGGCATCCATTTCTTATTATATTAAATATAAGAATAATTAACCCTATTAAATGAATTATTACTGACATTAAAAATGCAAATAGCAATTTTGATTAAGCTTAACTGAATAGCTAAAAAATCTCTAGTGAAAAGGGGGTTAAAAGATAAACTTATATTGTGTAAATTTCCGATTGACAGACCATGTCGACTCAAAAGATATAAAACTTTCTCGAAAAAAAAAAAAACTTACGAGGAAGAGATAAAAAAAAAACTATTAATCCAGCAGGAATTCAGGCGAGAAATATCGCAGAGTTTTCTAACTTTTAGCCAAAAACTTTCTGGAAAGGACAATTAGCAAAATTGGGTTGAAGTGTGGCCACTGGTTCCATCGAAGGGTACGAATCATGTTAAGGATGGATTCCTCTCTATACACATGGAGAGAGAGAGAGAGAGAGAGAGAGAGAGAGAGAGAGAGAGAGAGAGAGAGAGAG
>NC_090752.1:49891514-49894014 GCF_036898095.1 Palaemon carinicauda
AGTAAAACAATGGCTGCTAAATATACCGATTATAAGTGATACACCGAGTTAAAATGGTTAAATAGATAATGATGCAATATTATGGGATAAGGAAAAGTCAGAGATGAAATGTAGAATTATGAATGTTTGATTTCATTTTCCTTAATGAACTCGGAAAGATAAATGTAAGAATAAATCTGGAGAAGTTCAGACCCATTTTTGGGTATCAATTCTATCTTGTATGTAAGAAATGCCACATGGAAGTACATCATAACTACCTCACTGTATCTATTGACTCATTTAAAAACAATTTAACATTAAAATTTAAAGGTTTAAAGAGCGTTCATGAATGGCAAAGGCAAGGGACAGCTAAAATGCCCTAGCAAGCAGGACAATGCCCTAGAGACTGACCATATATACTTATGATTAGCGCCCAAGCCCCCTCTCCACCCAACCTAGGACCAGGGATGACAAAGCAATGGCTGCTGATGACTCGACAAATAGACCTTTAGGCTCCATCAACCACCCCATCCTTACCTTAGCTCACAAGGATGGTGAGGTTGCAAACACTACAAGAAACTATCAAGATTGAGCGGGACTCGAATACGAGTCCAATGATCGCCAGGCAGGGACGTTTCCAATAGGCCATTACAATCAATGACACATCATTAACAGCCATGCAGTCGCACTAACCTTTGGAGGACCATACAGATTACTCTAAAAAAATGACAACTTAAGAGAAAATCCGAAAACCAAACCACAACTTTCTGTCAAACCTTGCGAAGAAAATTTTCCAGTCACCATTTTTCTCCCGTTCATCATGCATACGATGTTTTCTCTCTCCTTCCTTCCATTTCTCGGCTCCTTGGTCCGATTGAAATGCATGAAACGTCGCCCGCCTTTCCGGCGAAGGCAAATGTAATAACTAACGAAGGAAGGCGATTATTGCATACCAGAGGAGACCAATAAAGCGTTCGCAAGTTATGCCCTTGTTTTACAAATTGACTTACCTCTTTATCTTCGAGCCCTCAGTTAAGAGAGTGCAAGAAGTCCTTCAATGGACAATTTACTCTTTTGGCATACATATGGAAATCATAGTGATCTTAAATACGACAGTATACGCTAGAACAAAAATTTTTTGAAAACAACGTCTCATGTAAAGTGTACTTTACTGTATGCTTTGAAGAGGACCAATGTGAATTGGTCGAAATATAGTGATTCATTTCTATTTCCTTTGTTTCTTTAATGGAACTTTTTGAAGAAACATGTTAAACGGTTCGATGACAGTGTATGAGTATATATATATATATATATATATATATATATATATATATATATATATATATATACTGTATATATATATATATATATATATATATATATATATATATATATATATATATACATATATACATATCGGCTGCCATGGCCTAGTCTTTACTAATATTAGACGAGCGTGAAGGGGGTGGGTGTTGGACAAAAAAGTGTGTGTACCGCATGGTACTTGCAAAAGAGCAATGACCTGTCAAAGAGTAATGACTTGTCCCTTGACTCTACCAGTTAAGAACAACCTTCAGAAACCTTTAGATATATGTATGTAATTTGATAATAAATTCTTTCTAATACTAAAAAAAAAAAAAAAAAAAAAAAAAAAAAACATTTCTTCCATAAAGATTTGAAGGAAAAGGATTTTGATATTGCAATAAAAAGCGTAAAAACCTTCCAAAACGTCTGTTGTAGATCGTTCAAGGACCATTGCTGAATTCATAACGATAGTTATAAAACACGTTGAAAGGCGAAAGCAATTAAGCCCAATCAGTTTCGGTCTAAGTGCGGCAAGGCATGAAATTGGGAATTTTCTGCTGCTACGAGCAAGTCTGAGCGTCAGTAACTAGCTCTGTTGGAGCAGTTTTCTTCGCAATAAAACAGCAGTAATTAGTTTGTCTAAGTCATTGCCATTAAATCGTGATTAAAAGGATGAACCGTGTATTCTTCTCTTTCATACAAATCTTAATGGAAAAAAAAAAAAAAAAACATTATACTTCATCTCTAACAAATTATGGCATTGATGACTGTCACTTCTGCAACGGCTAATATGACATCAATCAATCAAGCAATCACGTAAATTGAACGTTTCATCATCCTCTGATCGGAGAAAATTCAAGTAAGACACCTTTTTTTCTCAATATCATTTTCCTTGTAATGATAGACAACATTATATTTTGGAATATGTTATAACTATTTTTTACTCTCTCACATACTTAGTTTTCGAAAGACACTAGGCATATAATTCCGTTAAATTTACATCCTTGGTACTTAGCCTATATTTTAAATCATAATAATCATCTCATCCCACACCTATTGACGCAAAGGGCCTCGGTTACATTTCGCCAGTCGTCTCTATTTTGTGCTTTCAATTCAATACTTCTCAATTCATCATCTCCTACTTCAAGCTTCGTAGTCCTCAGCCATGTAGGCATGGGTCTTCCAATTATTCTAGTCTCTTGTGGAGCCCAGTTAA
>NC_090752.1:49901514-49903723 GCF_036898095.1 Palaemon carinicauda
CGGCTGTGTTCAGTGTATTCGCAAACCTTTTTGTAATAAATTGGAAAAAAAACCCATGTTCCGATGTCTCATTATCCGTTGACATGGGACACACACACACACATATATATATATATATATAGATAGATAGATAGATAGATATATGTATGTATGTCTTACTTATAACTGTAATCGAACAGTTTAACATGTTTTTTTCAAAAAGGGCCCATAAAAGAAATACAGGAAATATAATCCTTCCAGCACTTATAACAACTTTAAAACAATTGGAAACACCCTTTTTGCATTCCTATATAAACCGTCACTGTCCACTGTATTCCTCATTTTTACTTTACATACTGAAGAGGGCCAATGTTATTGGTCGAAATATAGTGATTTATTTATATTTCCTGTGTTTCTTTTATGGGTCTTTTTGAAATATATATATAATATATATATATATATATATATATATATATATATATATATATATATATATATATATATATATATATATATATATATATATATTTATTTATAAATGCTTTTTTTCGTTTTAGATAACTTCAGCTGGTGCTACTCTGACTATTTTCGTTAAGCTTTTGGAAAAGAGGTTGCCATCCCCGTGGCATACACAACTGTGATTGCGACCAAGCGAATGGAACTCGAAGTTAGGCTGAAAAGGACACTCTCAGCTAAGAACAGAACACTGGCTTAATTACAAAGGGTAAAGATTACATAAATATAAAGCGCATTCGCTATACAACCAGTCGTTCGATCATCTAAGTTCACCACCTTTGGGTCTGGGCAGCACTTTGAAGGGTGACCACCCCGGAAAATAAAACAAGCCTCTTGTACCTATTCTACGTTCATGGGCCAGGGTTCGTAGCTAACACTTAAGCGTAGTAGCACTACTGAGAATAACCGACAAAAATATTCATTAATAAACAAGTCACGAGTTATTAACGGCCTACCAGTTACCATCTCACACCGGTATATATGTCCTAATCCTTGTATGAAAAATATGTAGAAGTGTGAGTTCTATGCAGTAAGATTAATGATCTTTTTAAAGCCCCGTACACACTTGGAAACAGTTTCCGAAAACTTGATTCCAAACAGTTTGGAAATAGTTTGCAAATTATTTGTAAACTACTTCCAAACAATGTTTCCGGTCCACACCTCAGTTGTGGTCATGCCTGTACTTTGATGGCTTCTATCTTCTTTTCTGTATCACTTACAGTTATAGAAAGTTTATCAGCTATCCCTGTCAAGACATCCATCTTTTTAATTCTATTTTTGTAATCCACATTTGTTACATCCCACAATGTTGGGGATGAATGCAGCAATTCAATTAGTTCTAGAGTTTTCTCGGCAGACCGCAATGGCGTTACCACTGCAAGTCTCGAGTAGGTACTAATTCATTGTCGCCTCGGCCACACACACACACACGTAGTGTTTCCCATTCTGGATGGGAAACAGTAATTTGTGAAATGATGTTTGGAAATGGTTTGCAAACAGTTTGTAAACAGTTTCGAAACATTGTTTGCATACAGTTTGGAAATCGTTTCCAAACAATGTTTCCAAGTGTGTATGGGGCTTAAGAGTACTATGACTGTCACAAATTGTAGTGGGCGATCGCTGAACTCTGTTATAGGTCACATGTTTTAAGTCTGATAGAGGACGTGTTAAAAGCCTATCGGTGACAGTATATTTCCATTACACAGTGGAGAATTCCACAAAATCTAACAATTCAGCATATTGACAGAGCAACATTGCATTTACTTACCGAGGGTGAGCATACCTCTCGAGCGATCATAGGAGCAATTAGGTACTCGTCTGAGAGTATCGGGCTGTGTAAAGTGTATTCACAAACCTTTTTATAATAAAGTGAAAAAACCCCATGTTCCGATGTCCTCATTATCCGTTGATCTGGGACATATATGGAAACCAGCATCTACTGGCGGCATGACAAATGGTGTTTGGGTAGCCACATACCCTAAGGACTGTTGAAAAACTGGACTGTTGTCCCCATCTAGTGACACCCATTCCAATGAGGATGAAGGGCCCTTTCAAGAGCTCTCTCTATTTGTTTGCACTTGTATAAATTTGGGGGAAATCTATTAAAGAACTTTTATTGGTCAGAAAGTCGATTACCATTTTGCCTCTTGCATAAGAATTTATGTCTAATCTGAATTGTAAAATATATCGTATTCATATATTATATATAGCAAAT
>NC_090752.1:49906723-49916723 GCF_036898095.1 Palaemon carinicauda
AGAGAAATTCTCAACTAATTTTGAGCTAAAGAAAAGTAATGACATTAAATGGGAACAAGGATGGTGAAGCTATGAATATTAATATGGACCGATATAAAAAAAATAGAATGATTGATTCATAGAAGCATCTTAAAGTTATTATAATGGATGGTGGGTAAGATTTAAAGAGGAGGGGTCATGAAATAGGGAAAAATGTATAAGGTTGGGAAAGTTTTATAAAAGGTTTGCGTTGTCTGTGGAAATCCGACTGAGAACGTATGATGGAAAAATATTTATACAATCCTTATCTATAAAATTAAGTGAGAATATAGCCAGCAAAAACTGACAAAAAAGGTTTAAGCAGTGGAGATGAAGTTTGTAAGGTATAAGAGGTGCAAGAAGAATTCACATTGGGGAGCATATGGAAATAAGCACAAGTGATCAACATAGGGGATCAATGTATTCTGAGATGATTCATTCATGTATAAAGCGGTAATAGGTTAAAGAAAAAAAATTATAATTCATAACCTGGTTATGAGACGAAGGCCCACAAAGGGATAGATATTATATGGAATGAAAGAAGTTTTGAAAATGAATGGCCTTGAAGAAATGTTTAGATGATGAATGTGATGAAGCTAAATGCGCATTCGGATTCATAAACACATACATACACACTAACACACACACACACATATATATATATATATATATATATGTGTGTATATATATACATATATATATATATATATATATATATATATATATATATATATATATATATATATATATATATATGTGTGTGGTGTGTGTGTGTGTGTGAGTGTTTGTAATATTACATGTAAGAAAAATTTATGCAAAATGAGATTAACTTATGATATAGAATTAACTAAATATATTCGGGGTCTAACTAGGACCAGATACTGGGGACTAGGGGATGGGATGCAGATTCAACACCCACATGCAACTCCTGAGGGAAAATCCCGGAATTGCAGTATGAAATAAAAGTTAAGATATTGGACGCCAAGATGGATGAAAGGGAGCTGGAACGGAGGTAAAGTAAAGACGTAAAAGGTTAGTGCAGCTGGAGATCGATGGGAGAACTGTAAAGACTTCTCAGTAACACAAGATATACACTGCATTATGCAAAATTAAACGGGAATTATCATCAATATTGTACACACGAAAATTACTTTCATTGGTATTAATCTCTATACGAAACCATGCAGGAAACCAAATAAATTGGATAGAAGACTTAGGAACTAAAAGCGGTAAGGAAAAGAATTGACAATCGCAGGGTACTCGTCTTTGTTTGAGACATCTCAAAGGACAAAACCCTTTCTTTAATAATTCATTTAACATATAAGCCTATTAACATCTAAGTAACATTCATAGCAGTTTCCACCTCCATGATAACCGCGTCACTTTTTTTTTTTATATAATTTGAAGTTTTCAAATAAATTATCAACATTCCCCGAAGAAGGAAACCCAACATTCAGGACTGCAGAAAAAAAAAAAAGTAGTAAAGAAATTAAGGACTGGCTCTAAGACGAGTCAGATTTTCTGCTTCTTAAGAGAAAGGAACAAATAAAGAAAGTCAATATAAAAGGAAAATGATCTTATATATATCATCATGTAGCCATATATGAACATACTTCTTATTCATATAAAGATTAAAATTTCATTTATACATGAAATGGGTAAATGTGTTTCTATGTCAGATCCTCAGCACTTAAGAATGAAAAAATCGATGGCTGACATTCTGTTACTCTCAGCTGAAGTTAATTGGCCCTTTGAAGATCAAAGGATCACAGAATATGACCCGATTAATTCAGCATAGAGCTTCCAGAGGCATCAATACACATTTGTCAATATATTATACATGTGAAAATTTATTCTAATTATTGACTTTGGCTATCACTTACAAAGAGACAATAAAATATACAGTATATAATCAAATGAAATATTCAAACATTATTGTGGCATGGGCGCGTAAATGAACACATGTGTATGCATAATATATACACCTATATGTATATATATATATATATATATACATATATATATATACATATATATATATATATATATATATGTATATATATACATATATATACATATAAATAAATGTGTAAACCGCACACATGCATATATGGTCTATATATTTAACATAATATAAAATACACATATACACATATACACGTCCAGATAATATGTATACATATACATATAGATCAATGAAGAAAAAATAATTATACAAATTCATCTAGAGATAAATCGAGAGAATACACACAAAAATCAACCCAGGTTTAAGGCAAATCTGACCAACCATTAATTCTAAAGCAACTGTTCATAACAAAATATTTAGCTAACATATACGATCAAACACCAAAGTATCACAAATCATATCAAGAAATACCAACTCGAATCAATGGCATTTGCCTGGCAGGATCCACGGGTTATCGAATTAAAGTCTTTGGGTGCTCTAAGGGTTGGCAGTCCTAAAGGGATTGTAGCATGTCACAGAGGGGAGATCTTTCCTTCTGGTTGAAAGAGGAGAGAGAGAGAGAGAGAAGAGAGAGAGAGAGAGAGAGAGAGAGAGAGAGAGAGAGAGAGAGAGCGTTAATCTCTACGTTAAGATTGCTGTATACTTTGCTAACTGAAACTAGAACTAATATTTATTCATATAATTTATGGTTTTATGATGAGTATATACTCATGAGTCATTATCCTTCCCGCAAAAAAAGGTCAAATTTATTAGGCTAACCTAAAATTACGCAATCGATCGTGGTTTCGATTCTCCTGCGGGATTTGGCCTATTTTCTTTGATTTCTTCATATTTCTGTTTAAAAGTTTATAACGACTAGCGTATCCAAAATATGATGAAAGAGAAATAATTGAAGTTGGTACAAATACTTACGTATGTATGTCAGTTAATACATCTTCGATACCATGGCATAATATATAAACATCCTGGATACCATAGCATTCTTGTGAGTTGAGTTAGACTGAGATCGATTCTTTGAGGCCTTCACTCAAGTACACTTTTCAGTCAACTTGTTCTTCCTTAATTTTTTCTAGGATCAGCAACCTCACTGCTGTCATTTTATCTATATATAGCGCTATTCACTTGTTTTGATGTTTTCTTTTTTTTAATCTATACATTTATTTTTTCTTTCCTGCACAAGGCTACAATATTCCAATTGGGGCCCTAGCCGTTATAGCAATCAGTTTTATAAACTAGTGTTGAAGCTTCACTTCTTGTAATAATAATAATAATAACAATAATAATAATAATAATAAAAATAATAATAATAATAATAATTGTAATAATAATAATGATAATAATAGCCTATATATATATATATATATATATTTATATATATATATATATATATAAATATATATATATAATATATATATATATATATATATATATATATATATATACATATACACACACACATATATATATATATATATATATATATATATATATATATACATATGTATATATATATATATATATATATATATATGTATATAAATATGTATATATATATATATATATATATATATATATATATATATATATATATATATATATATATAAATTTTTTGTTGTTACTAATGACATTAAAAAGATTTCTAATTTCCCATTGCGCTTCGAGGAATATTAATATTCATAAGCTTAATTATCTGAAAAATACACAGATCAGAGAGACTTTCGTAATTGAATGGTGCTATTTTAACCTCCAAATATCTGCATTTTCATGAAAAAAAAAAAACTATTAAAAAGTCCACCTAAAATGGTTTCACTTGTGGGTCTTTTCCCCTCTGGTATTCTAGAGATAAATTGCCCTTTGGATGACAATGAAAACTCTTTTAAGAGGCGCATATTATACCGTAATGAGTTCTGACTCTCTTAACTTTCCTTTTACTCTGGGAGGAATGTTGGGAATACTTTCCTTATTCAAAATTTAGTCATAAAGAAACATTGTGGCGAATGAAAGACTATTTCAGTTGCCTTAACGAAGTCCGTTGTGTTTCTTGTAATGTAATAACTTTCACATGAAAATAAATTTAAAAATAGATAACTTTTTTCATTTTCGAAAACTGGGGAAAAGGACAATTGATCCTACAATACAAAGTGTTGTGTGTTCCAATGTGTTTACTGTTTGGTGCGTGCACCGTTCACCGGCATCAACATTGTTATGTTGTCCACGTCATGAATAACAATAACAAATGATTTATAAAAGTTTTGAATATGAGTACAATAATATACTTCAAAGCAATTCAATTTTTATTCTTAAATAATAAACACCGCAGATACGAACGGGAGATCAAACAACAGGACTTGGGAAAACAATCAATATAATAAAAAGAATATTACCCGATGTTCAGAAAACAAGAAGTTGAATACGTTTTTCAACGAACAAGGATTCCTTGATAGATTTCTTGGGCGAGAGGCTTCACTTCAGCCAAAGATAGGAAGACAAACGCCTGGAAACCCCAGCCCAAGAATGAAGACCCACTCCAGAAATTCCTTTTTCTAAACAGCCCACACCAACAAAACACGAGCACATCAACACTGCTTCTCCTCAAACAGGCCCAACTATATAAAGGGAGCGGAGTTAGGTCATTCAACACAAAAGCAAACCATTACATCATCCCAAGGCCAAAAGAATATAACAGATAAATTCACCACTCTTTACTAGTGCATTTGGACAGGAATTCTGTTTAAAAACCCAATCGTTTCGCAGCAGTGACATCACTGTTAGGAACACACACCTTTTCTCTTCGTTTTCTTTATCTTTAAGGGACACGTGTACAGGAGATGGGTATTTTCCATTTGTTTCCCACTTAATAGAGAGAAATTGGGAGCCCAAAATATGTTCCTTCACACCAAGACTCGCACAGTTCACATTAATTGAGTGAAGTTAGTGTACCATGTTTTTCCTAGTGGTTATGTCCCTCTCACTACCAGCCTTTGTGCAATTTTTGAGTGTTTAGTGCTCTGGTGGATTCACCTGTACTCATATATTCTTTAGGGCTTGCACCATACTATCGTTGGGACGTCATTTGCGTCAGAGAAGCCTATACTGGTACAGGGACCTAAAAAGTACATAAAAAATATTCTTTCAAGATATGTAATGCCTCTAAGGTCGGTACGATATCATGTCGATAATTAAGGTACAAATGGATGCCTGGAATTTGGACAGGAAGGTTATTAAATTACGAGGTCCAATTGGGAATGGGGAGGCGGCGGTGGCGTAGGGGAGGTCAACCCTTGCAGTTGCACAATGATGCAAAAGTTAAGAGTTTAGATACTAAGCTAGAAAAAAGGGAACTGGGAACGGTGGTAAGTAGAAAGCTAAAAACTAGCAAAGCGATGTCTTGCAAAGCCTAAAAACTGTCCAAGGGGGGTGTTGCAAAGCCTAAAAATTGGCCAAGGGAGTGTTGCAAAGCCTAAAAACTGGCCAAGGGGGGTGTTGCAAAGCGTAAAAATTGGCCAAGGGATTGTTGCAAAGCCTAAAAATTGGCCAAGGGAGTGTTGCAAAGCCTAAAAACTGGCCAAGGGGGTTGTTGCAAAGCGTAAAAATTGGCCAAGGGAGTGTTGCAAAGCCTAAAAATTGGCCAAAGGGGGTTTTGCACAGCCTTTTAGTAATACCAACAATATACTGCATGAGCTGTACTACCAGCACCAATGAGGAATACAGCTAAGGGCCAATCTCTCCAAATATTAGCTCTATAAAATATACAGAATGGTGAATACTGTCTCCAATGACAAGCCCGTGATTGTAGGTTATTATTCATCAATAATCTATAAATCTTCGATGATGTTAATGTATTTTTCACATTAAGATACAGCAGTAATAAAACCAACAATGATGATAATAATTAATACAATCTATAAAGTTGGTGTCTGTATCTCTGTACGTTCAATAAACTACTCCAGAAGTATGTATAAAATCCAGAAGTCAAATTGTTCAGATTAAAGGGATAATACCACTTTCAGTATCTTTCTATAGTGTAATGTTATTTCCGAATTTTGTTCTGTAATGAATCCAGCAGTACATTGTGATATTGATGGTGATGATGATAATAACAGGTTCAGATATGATTAATTTTATGTCTCGGAGTTAAAATTACTACATTTTTGCTAAACTGTATCCAAAAATTTGGGTATATATATACGATTAGAAAACAATCAAGCAGAACAAAATGCATGCATTACTAAGCAAATCAATTATAATTTATATAGCTCTACAGAAATAACATAAGACTTGATTCCTCATATATATACATATATATATATATATATATATATATATATATATATATATAATATATATGTATATATATATATATATGTATATATATATATATATACACATATATATATATATATATATATATATATATATATATATATATATATATATATATACTGTATGTATGTGTCTGTGTGAAACCATCTAAAATAATACTAGCACCTTTTCTAGGCCAGCAAAATGAAACCAAATCAAAGAGACAGAAAAGACAAAAGTCACTGTATTCCGAACCCCCCAACTTCCTAATCTTGACTTCTGCCATTTGAAGACAGTTCGTACAACTTCATTTAAAGCCAGAGAGTTTCATTCTGAGAGAACGACTGAGAATTACGGAGTACGACGACTACATCCCTGGAACTCAAAATTTCGGAGAGAGATTATTATCCAAAACTGCAGCTCGCGAATGAGTTGGCAAAAGCGTATCAGACTGGGATGATACCTGTATTCCTATTTGAACATGATGAAAGCGGTGGGTACGATCGTAAAACAAGATTCTAGACATTGAATAGAGATGAAATGGCCTAATTCTTGTACTCATCAAGCAAACAGCATGGCGTACACTAATCAAAGCTTGGTAAAGTTGCCTCATGCGATAACCCATATAATTTGATGGGTGATGATATAGCAGGAAAAAAACTCTGACATGAATAAAAAGTAATTACGTCTCTGTATTGAATGCAAGTCTGACAATCGATAGGAAAAATGCCCTTTTCAAAATAAATATAGTGTCAAAAAGAAAAAAAGAAAACATCTCACCAAAGTGATTACTTAAAACATATTAGTTGAAATATAAGTTGTGAATAACATGTAATTAAGTCTCTATTAAATGCAAATCTGACACTCAATAGGAAAAATGCCCTATTATAATATATATATATATATATATATATATATATATATATATATATATATATATATATATATATATATATATATACACAGTATATACACACAGTATCAAGAAAAAAAACTCCATCTCACCCCATTGATTACTTAAAAGATATGTTATTAATAACAAGTAATTACGTCTCTGTGTTTAATGCAAATCTGTCAATCAATAGATAAAATTCCAATTAAAAATAAATATACTGTCACAAGAAAAAAACAACCTCATCTCACCACATTGATTATTTATAATATATTACGAGTATTCTCATACTCTTAAATTAAGGTTAAGTAACAATTAAAATCATAAATGTATTTTAGGTTGCGGATGGTTGGTAGAAAAGTAATTAAAAAAAATACGATTTCAAATTTAGTTATTAAATATTCATATTTGTGAAGTTAACATTACTACATGGCGAACGACATTTACCTAAGGGAGATTAGGATTTTTTTTATAAAAATGTTATATAAGAAAATAAATAAGAAATAAAAAAGTTACAAATACTAATGGGTTTTTGCATCTGAAGGGTTTCCCCTTTGGAGACGAGATGCCAGATGGTATGGACATCCATTTATTCCTTCTTGTAAAATAAGTTTCTTTGATGGCAGTATAAAAATTGGTGGTCCACTTTCCTCTACCAAATCAATTCAAGGAAAAGGTGTGTAAGATATGACTTGCCACACGAAATCCAAAAAGAAATATTCCAAAAAAAAATTCTCTGAGGAGGATATTAAAGCTGGTGGGATATTTCAGGGCAATAGAGACAAGTATTCTTTCATCTTGGGATGTGAAAGGATTAATGAATATTTAGGGATTGCAACAAGCATGCCGATGCAACTCGATTAAATTGAAATTGAAATTGTCTTTCTGTTAATTGGAAGACACAAGAGGCGTTGTAAACGATGCAAAATAAAAGTGCTAGAAAAATTAAGTTCAGGAGCAGGCCTGTCACTTTTTCTCATATATATATATATATATATATATATATATATATATATATATATATATATATAGAGAGAGAGAGAGAGAGAGAGAGAGAGAGAGAGAGAGAGAGAGAGAGAGAGAGATATATATATATATATATATATATATAAGGACAAAGGCCTCAGATATCTCCTTCCACACAAGTCTGTTTATGGTCTTTTTATGGCAGTTTATTCCCGCTGAATTATTGCCAGTTCAATAACGTCTATTTATCTTGACATATATAGTTTATTCTATGACAATACCATGAAGGTTAATCAATTTGGATAAAATACTCGTACCAAAGAACAATACCTAGATTTTGCAAACGTAATGCCAATCAATTACCATTAAACTACAGAGACTAAACCACATTAATGTGAAAGTTAGGACGACAGGACATTTAACCGACATTATAATTATATATGTAAAAAAATAAAAGTGGGTAATTAAGTGTGCTACAACACTGTGAGGGAAGTCGTGTTCTTGAAAGTCACCGATAATCAGGAAAGTCTTTTACGACGCTTGGTGAATTAAAAAAATCAGTCAAAAGTTGCCCACAGATCATTATGGATACTCTTCTTAAAATTTCCGACCAATTATGTTATTATAAAGACAACCTGATGAGTGGAGCAAATGTCTTATTTTTGGATAACTATAAAAGGTTAAACAAGGAAACATATAGGCCATCGTAAACATTTATTTGTTTTGTATATAAATGTTAATTAGCAAGAAAAGATAACCATGTTTTCCAACAATAAAAAAATATATTCGAATGAAAAATAGAAGAAAAACAGCAAAACTGAACAATCTCGACACAAGAAGACTACCTGGAATTAATTGCCCTATTATCGTCGAGTTGTTAAGTACCAGCTGATATATTTTTGAGAGAAGAAGAACCCTAAAAGTGAAATAAAAATCTTTATTTTTTTCCGTTGTGTATCATGGAAGAGGTACTAGAAATAGCGCTATGGGAGAACGTGTAAGTTATTTGGTCATAACAATGCTAAGAACACAGGCGTATTGTATGATAGAGATGCTTGCGTAAAATTTGATGGGTGATGAAAACCGTGAGGGAAGACAAGAAGTGCTGAGCAGAAAGAGACCTTGTGCGGTTTAATTGATGCACATAAACCACCACTTCTATATCCAAAGATTAAAAGAGAAAGGGCATGGCACATATTCATATCCCAAAGAGCTCTTATTCGCACAAGATGACTCGTAGAATAATATTCAAGAAAGGTAGGCATTTATGCCTGGATTTATGGGTATATATCGTAAAACGATCCACTTGCTTTACCATCTTAGATAGCGTTAGTGATACCGTACCTTCCGAATTCTGAAAATGGTAACGATTTCCTTTCTATAATATGAGCAAGTTTGTTGGAAGCACAAATCATACTCAGCGATAAACTAACATTGTAAAATTACTAAGTAATCCAACTTAACGATCGTATTTAGGTGCAAATAGAGCAATTCCATGATTCAAAAGCCATCATGAATATCAAGAAGAGATAATCTGTTAACGATCATTTAATACATTACGCACAAAAATCGTTCGCTAAAGCCCTCTAAATTCAAATCAGAATTTCCAAGAAATAAAACTGGACGATGCTGCATTGGAAGCTGAATGCTTGCCTGTCCGTTAATTGGCTCCTGCTTGAGGTTACCTGTATTATGCACAAAGCGAAATGCATCCAGGAAAGGGTGACTGGAATACGCAATAACCAAGAATTGACGAGGAACCAAACTGAAGGAACAACTTTACGCTTCTACCATTTATTCTAAACACACACAACTCTATTTCGTGTTTATTTTTTTTAGTGAGATCTTCAGTCTA
>NC_090752.1:49926723-49931723 GCF_036898095.1 Palaemon carinicauda
TAAACGTAGGTTGTGACTCAAAGTCGAGATGAAAGCAACTGAATACTTTATTGCAAGAAAGTACTTTAAATAGCTAAACACACACACACATCTATATATATATATATATATATATATATATATATATATATATATATATATATATATATATTGTGACAGGCTAAACGTAGGTTGTGACTCAAAGTCGAGATGAAAGCAACTGAATACTTTATTATAGACACATCGAGTATATATACACACTAGGTTCCGGCAAGGTCACAAAATACAACAGGCTATTTCTTGTCCAATCCAACCAGCAACTGGTTCTCTTAACAGTTAACAATGAGAAATAGGAAGAGAGGTTGATGCAAGTTGCTGCCAGTGCGAGGGGAGAGCGAATATACAAAGGATAATATATACAAAAAAAGAGAAATGTTGTTACTATATACGATCGTGTGACACACGGGTGGTACATGGCTCCCCCCTAAAAATGACAAACTGTACATGTTAAATAGGGCGCCCTGATCTAGAGAGGTGAACTGTAGGCGAGTTATCTGGCAGGAGATAAGCAGGTTTTAAACAATCAATGGAGACCCAGTCTTCTTTGCCACGAATGTTTAGTAGGAATGCTTTCGGATTGTGTCGGATCACAAGGAAAGGGACCGTGTAAGGGGGCGTTAGCGGTGGCTTGCTAGTGTCGTCGCATAGGAAGACGTGCGTTGCAGAGTGAAAATCAGTCGGTACGTGATGCTCCGCTGGGGGCTTGTAACTCTGGCGGCATGGAGTAAACTTTCCCACTACATGACGTATGCGCTGGAGATCGGAGGAGGTTCCAGAAGGAAAAAATTCGGCAGGGACGACTAACGGGTCACCATACACCATTTCGGCTGCCGAGATGTCCAAGGCGTCTTTAGGAGTGGTCCTTAGTCCCAGGAGGACCCAGGGAAGCTGAGTAAACCAGTTGGAATCCTTGCAGTGGGACATCAAAGCTGCTTTGAGGGTGCGAGTAAAACGTTCAACCATTCCATTGGCAGAAGGGTTGTGGGCAGTTGTCTGATGTAGGGTGATGCCCAGGAGATTCGCTCATGATGTCCACAATTGAGAGGTGAAAGTGGTACCCCTGTCAGAAGTAATATGCTCAGGGATATCAAATCTTGCAATCCATCCTGAGAGTAAGGCCGATGTACAAGAGGCGGACGTTGCAGTTTCCATGGGAATGGCTTCAGGCCAACGAATGGAGCGGTCGATGACGGTAAAAAGGTAACGATGTCCTTGTAATATGGGTAGGGGGCCTACAACGTCGACGTGAATGTGGCCGAAACGACGCTGAGGTTGAAGAAAGGTGCCCACTCTTGAATCCGTGTGTCGATGTACTTTGGAAGTTTGGCAACAAGTACGGGCATGGACCCAATCCTTAGCATCCTTAGTAATGCTGTGTCAAATGAACCTCGTCTTCAGCAGCTGTGCAGTAGAATGGCGTGAGGGATGTAAAAGGCCGTGAATGAAATCAAACACCTGTCGGCGCATGGAGCAGGAATCCACGGTTGCGGTCTACCAGTACTGACGTCACAGAGGAGGGTGGTGTTGGAGTTGTCGAGGGGGATGTCTTCCAAACGGAGGGATGTGCAGGATGTCCTATATGCTTGATCCTGTATTTGGGCTTCAGTCAAGGTGTTGTAATCCAATCCCTGTTGACATGCGGCCAACATGTTTCTTGACAGGGCATCGGCAATGGGATACATTTTCTCAGGGACGTGTTGAAGGGTGCAATTATATTTAACCACGGCGGAGAGATGTCGGCATTGACGGGAGGACCAGGCGTCAGACTGTCAAGTGAAGGCGTGCACCAGAGGCATGTGGTTTGTGGGAATGACAAAGGGCATACCTTCTAAGAAATGACGAAAGTGAAGGACAGCCAAGTGCACAGCCAGTAATTTCTGATCGAAGGTAAAATAACCCAATTTTGCCTTAAACAGTTTTCTGCTGAATAAGGCCAATGGGCGGGGCGAGCCTTTGACCACCTGTTCGAGTACTGCACCAATAGCAATGTCACTGGCATCGGTAGAGAGAAGGAGAGGGTAAGTGGGATGGGAAAAGTGAGAGCAGCAATGGTTGATAGGGCATTCTTTATGTTGCAGAAGGCCGCTTCTTGAAGGGGACCCCACTTCAGGTCTTTTGGCTTACCCTTGAGGGAGGCGTAGAGGGGAGCAAGAGTGGCTGCAATGGATGTCAGAAAACGGTGATAATAGTTGATCATGCCAAAGATTTCCCGCAATGCTTTGACAGTCGAGGGCGTGGGGAAGTTCTGAACGGCTGCTATCTTCTCAGAGAGGGGATGGACTCCTTTAGGAGTGATGCGGTGCCCTAAGAATAACACTTCGTTGGCGCCAAAGGTACACTTGTCATACCGGACTACAAGGCCGTTTTGTTGCAGGCGGTTGAGCAAGATGTGCAGGAAGTATGCCGTCCACGTATCATACACAGAAGGGGAGGTCCCCTAAGATGCCATCCATGAGACGTTGAAAAGTGGCCCCAGCATTACGAAGGCCAAAACAGGAGTAATTTAAGGTGTATGTACTGAAGGGAGTGGTGATGGTGGTCTTGCAGATGTCCTCTGGGTTCAAAGGCACCTGATAATACCTTTCCAGGAGGTCGAGAGTGGAAAAAACCTTCGCTTTGTGCAGGTACGAGGTCACGTCGGCGATGTTTGGGAGGGGTTAGTGATCCGGTTCTGTTTGCATGTTCAGGTGCCTGTAATCCCCACACGGACAGAGTGAGCCATCTTTCTTCAGGACGATGTGTAAAGGTGTAAGGGTGACAACCATGGGCTGGAGGCCCTTGGGCAAAGGCCCATTTCTTCCATTTTGGCGAACGTCTGTTTGACGACTGCCAATTGATCCGGTGCCAGATGTCTGAATTTGGCGAAGACTAGGGGTCCCGTCATCTTGATATGGTGATAAATACCATGTTTGGCAGGAGCCGTGGGCGTTTTGCAAAGTTCTGGATGGAAAACTTTCGGGTATGACGTGAGAAGGTAGTCGTAGGCATCCGTGGGTGTGCTGATGTGGAGAGCGAGGTTGGAGGGGGTGACATCGACCGGAAGGTTGAAATGAGAGAGGAAATCCACACCGAGGATTGGCAATGTGACGTCAGCAATGAGAAACTTCCAATTAAATTTGCCGTTTCCAAACGATAATGTGAGATTCTCGTAGCCGGACGAACGTCGGCAGACTTAGACAAACTACGTCGTGTCCTGATGAGTTCCCTTGGCCAAAAAGAACGACAAGCACCCATTTCTACCAAAAACCACACGCCCGTTCCTGCATCATGTAAAAAGAAAAGATTAGAAACACAGGAGGCCACAGCCTAGAGCGATGGCCTACCTCCACGTTTTTTGGCCACTGACAATCCTTGGCAAATTTCTTCGCGACAGCCCCGAATCTGGAGTGGTAGTAGCAAAACTGCAGCTGATGGGTGGCAGTAAGTGGCTGTAGAAGTCGTTGGTTGGGGCGCGAGCGAGTGGTGGGTGATGGGTGGCTTTGTCGCCGCTCCGGTGCATAATGGGGTAGGCGTGTGTGTCCTACGGCATGCACGTCAGCTTCAGTTGACGTTTAATAGGTGTCCTCTTCGTCAGGAGTGGAGGTGTTGGTGGAGGTCTTGAAGTTAGTGAAGTGGCTGTCAATAAGGGTGTGGGCTTTGGTCATCAGGTCCTATATGGGTAAACTATCGACATCGGGTCTGGCAGCGTGTACAGGTTTGAGTAAACAGCTTACCCAAAGTTTACAGAGTAGGTTCACCTCACAAGGAGAACCGTCTGCGACAGGTTGCAGGTGAGCGATACTGGTCATTTCCCTGAGGGCGAGCGAAGCCCTTTGGTCCCCCAACGGTTGTTGAGAGAGCTGAAAAAGCTTTGCTATACGGGCGGCTGGCGACGGTGAGCACTGCTGCAGAAGGTATGTTTTGAGGGCATCATACGCTATTGGGGTATCTTCTTGTTCACAAAGCCAGTCGGAGATTTCCGGGAAGGTGTCCTCGGGTATCGCCATGAGAATATAATCTGCTTTGGTGGTTGAGCGAGTCACGCCCTTGATGTGGAATTGGAAGTCTGCGTGCTGAAACCAACCAAACGCCTCTCCGCTGGCGAACAACGAAAGTTTCAATGGGGCGGCGCCAACTTCCGTGGAGTTCGCTATAGTAACCGTGAAGGGGGGGGGGGGGGGGCGGCGGGAGGAGCGGGTCGACTTCCGGGGTCACCAATGTGACGGGCCAAGAGTAGATTGTGACTCAAAGGCGAAATGAAAACAACTGAGTACTTTATTATAGACACATCGAGTATATATACACACTAGGTTCCGGCAAGAAGGTCACAAAATACAACATACTATTTCTTGTCCAACCAGCAACCGGTTCTCTTAACAGTTAACAATGAGAAATAGGCAGACACGTTGATGCATGTTGCTGTCAGTGCGAGGGGAGAGCGAAGATACAAAGAATAAAATATACAAAAAAGAAATATCGTTACTATGTACGATCGGTTGACACACGGGTGGTACTGTATGTGCGTGTGTGGGAAAAATACTACCATTGCCGTGTGATGAACGTCATCAAACTAGATCAAACATAAATATAATATATATATATATATATATATATATATATATATAGAGAGAGAGAGAGAGAGAGAGAGAGAGAGAGAGAGAGAGAGAGAGAGAGAGAGAGAGAGAGAGAGGGGGGGGGGGCGGCCTCAGAACATTCCTTCATCACAAAAAGGTCACATTCGACAGAGAAATGAATTCCAGGTGGACAACAAAAAGTCAAGCAAGCAGATAAACGACGTCTCACCGCTGGCAAGATTCAGATGAGGCTTCATGAAAAGGGATGGAAAATTTCCGCGAATTATTACATGCTGAAGGGCGTATGAGATAAACGTAATATAAAAATAAAATTATGTGTATGTTTGCTAAGAAAACGCCCCAGAACCCCAGAAAATAATATCTAATCGGTATACTGAATGCACATTT
>NC_090752.1:49936723-49951723 GCF_036898095.1 Palaemon carinicauda
TATATATATATATATATATATATATATATATATACATATATATATATATACTATATATACATATATATGTATATATACATATATATAATATACATACATATATATGTATATATATATCATATATATACATATATAAGTACATATACATACATATACATATATATATATATATATATGTATATCATATTCAGTATATACATATATATATGTATAATAAATATATATATATATATATATATATATATATATATATTATATATATACATATACATGTATATACCCATATACAGTATATATATATATATATATATATATATAATATATATATATATATATATATACATATATATATACATATATACATATATATATATATATATATATATATATATATATATATATATATATATATATAAAATTCTTATACTTCATACACGACCACAATGAATATTTCGACTTTGCAGCTTTATTTCTGAAAAAAAAGTAAAAATAATCAGTCGATTCAAACCCACAATAAAGAATCTCAAACCTAATCAAGTTTCAGTTCGGATTATAAGTATGTTCAGATTGGGTTTAAGTTTCCATTTTTCAGCCGCACGCAACACATCCTTCGTTTGGTGAAAGAATTATAGTGTGGACGACCTCATGACATGAAATAACACAGCCTTGTAGAGGAAACTAAAAGAAGAAATAATCTCAACATGAAAAAAATTATGTACCTAAAGTTAGGCTTCAATTCATATAAATTTTCAATTAAAGTGAATAGTCCCATTTATAATGGGATAGTAGAAGGTTAAAACCACCCAAAAGAAAAGATAGAATGTTTAGAAAGTCGCTTTCTGAACATAGTGCTTCGTCTCTGGAATATTGTAGTCAGGGAAAGCGAAAGGGAAGAAAGGCTCCAAGTTTAAACACAAATTCCGACAGGAAACCATCGCTGTCCAGAAACGAAACTAATTTGAGTAACTGCAAACACGCAATGTATGAAGAGCAAGAGGCTGGCAAAGGTCGTTCCATAACTCTGGGAATATTTGTACTGAATGAAAATGGGCGAGTTCTCGTGGCTTAGTGAAGAATATCCTTCCTTAGTTTTGCATTATACAGTTTACTTAACAAAAGCGAACTTTTTTCCCTTTTTTTTACCGAAATTGAATCATTCAATATTGAAAACCGAATCCATACTCTAGTCAAGAGAGAGATCTGGATGAATGATACCAATTCTCTTTGCTAAGTATACTAGGTTGATAACATGAAAAATTATATAGGAACTTAACTGGATTTGGGTAATGTAAATGGGCAACGAAAAATATATAAGCGGAGAAAGAGTCCCGACCACATACGCGAAGAATCTCACCCAGTAAACAACAAATAAATTAGATTAAAATCAACTTAACAGAGACAAACTCGAAATTTGGTCCCTTTATAAAAAGTCCCAAACAACGATAAACTCATCAGGTTCCTCTCCGATACAAGATATAGAATGATGGTTGTCTATTGAAGAAGGAAAAGAAATTGCAAATTATCGTAAGAAAAAAAATAAAAAAATTTCCTTTATCGAGGGAAACAATAATATAGCTGATTGAAATTACCGTGCGAAGCTCAACATTATTCGGCAACGTAAAATAGGAATGAAAAATAAAAAGTCTATAAAATAGGGGAAAAACAGTTTACCAGAAAAACTGTCGGAATTGACCAAAAACTAGAAAACATCGACAAATCCTCCCACAACGAATATGGCCCTCATTTTTCACATGAAAATGGAAAAATAAAAAAAACGAATAAGTGTTTATTGGAAAATGCAGACTCTAGATTATCGGGGAAAAAGAAAATAGGAAACTTTTCTCCTCAGAAGGTCGCTCTTTCCATGGAAAATAGAGTCACGAAAAATAGTGGGAAGATGGAAACAAGGTTTAAACACAATATTCTGGCAAATTGCGACACGAAGAGGAACCGTGCAAGAATAACAGCTCGTGCATACACAGCAACGCCAGCTTTGGAGACCAAAAGAGTTGGTCGTGTTATGAGGTCTCAGTATTTACAAGAATTTAAATCACTGAATAAATCTAAGTAAATTTCCCCTAAAAAGATATGCACAAAACCATAAACATTTCAAAATTAAAGATAATGCTATAGTTACAAAGTGACTTAGTTTCAAAATTTTATTGAAGGCTGAAAATCGTCCTTCCTTCCTTTATATATCATTGAAAAAATGCCTAACTGAATTCATTTACCCAGTTCGAATAACAAAACTTCAGAAAAATTATATACTTCGAAGTCTGGATGAAAAAAAAAAAACAACATTGGATATATATATTTGGTGATTTTTTTCTCACAGGCAAAGAAAAACTCACCTATTCAGTCTTCTGATATCGATGAAAGGAATCACGGGTATTAGCCTCACGAACGTCCAAATATTAGGAAGAAAACGCAAATAAAACCATACAAATTAGTAAACATTTATCCGGGAAAAAACGTAATATCCAAAATGAATACCCGAAGATTTCCCCTTAGTCTAAACGACCAAATTTTTTTTACACACACACACACACACGAAAAAAAAAAGAAGAAAAAGAAGAAGACTAAGCAAAATGTCTAATTCTTGGGAAATTAGCTACATGCTTACATGAACAACTGAAAAGAATGTTAAAGAAAAAAAAAAAATCTTGCCTCCAAAACCAACATCTCTTTCTCGACCAAACTTCAATCAGGTAAAAGTTTGAGAAGAAAATATATTATAATAGGGGAAGTGCGACACGTTGGATCGGAATAGTTGCATACAAGAAAATAATTTTCTTACCTCTACAGTATATTTAATGCATACAGTCAACCTAATAAGAACACCAAAACTTTTATGTCTAGATAATGAGAATTTCTGTCGCAATTAAAAAAAAAATCCATGTAGAAACAGCAAAGGGGAACTATGAAAAACTAAAACATTAAACATATCGCATTTCTTGATACTGGTACAATAACCATCTCATCATTTTGTTTACTCTACGATTGAGTAAGAAGAAGTAATTCCTTATCTCTATTTTGATTTAATTAAGCTTTTGGAAACGAATAATGTGATGAAAAGCTTTTGAAAACGAATAATGTGATGAAAATGGAAGTTCAAACAAAGGTGCAACCCTTCTTCAAGATGATATGCAAATTATCTCATTTCTGTCAATTAAGTTTACTTTACAACGTTCATATTATCATAATTATTATTTGCAAACCTACAACTCTAGCTGGAAAACTAGAATGCTTCAAGCCCAAGGGCTTCTACAGGGAAAGTAGCACAGTGAGGAATGGGCATGGAAAATTAATGAATAAGATGAAAACTGAAAATATCAATAAAAAGAATAAGGAATATATTTGAGATCAATAACATCAGTACATAGACCAATCATATACAAACTATGAAACAGGAATCAGATAAGTAATTGCAACACATTTGAACTTCATTAGTCCTATCGATTCAACTGCCTGATTATGACGATCATTTCACAATCTAGTCACTGATAGAATAAAACTTCTAGAATACTTTGTATTATTGAGCATTGTGATGGCGAAGGCAAAAAATTTTAGAATTAACTGCATTCTTAGTTTTACTTACAGGATGGTAGAATATCGGAAGATCCAAATGCTAAGGATGGTAAGTACTGTGAAAATGCACAGAGATTAATATCGAGATCAGGGATAAGGACTTTAGAAGACTTCTAAGTTTTTCTCCAACAAATTAAGATGAGATTCTGCAGCTGAAGACGGAAGACCAGGTAGGAAAGCAATATTAAAACATGGTAGAATGAAAAAAATGAAACACTTTCTCCTTATAGATTGATCACAAATATTATAATTTTCGTGCAATTAAAAGAGAAACAGTCTGGGTGTATTTCTCAAAAGTAAATCTGCCATCAACAATCATACCTAGAATTCTAAATGAGTTTCATGTAGTTAAAGAAAAACTACCAATACACAGATCTGGCTACCGAGAACCCACTGTCCTGAACTTTATTACAATCATATTTCGACTTGTCAGGGTTCAACTTCACCCCCACATAATTTGAACTGAGCACTAATTTTGTCAACTTCTCTTCAAAGAGATTAAACAACCACAATTCAACGTTCAGAAAATGGAATGGAGACAAAGAGTAGCACCATCTGCATATGCAACAAACTGGTTTTCAGACAAAACCATATTTCATATGTATAGAACATGAAAAGTAATGAGCTAAGAAAACTAACCTGAGTAACACCATATCTCACATTCCTATACTCACTAAGGTGTCCATCAACAAATACTCTTGCAATATAATATTTACATATTCAATAATAATGAAACGAAAAGACCTACTTACTTCCATCTGCTTATATTGTAAAATAATGGTTTCATTAATAATACGGTTAAAGCACCATTAAAATCAAAAGCAATCAGGCGAAATATGAACTATTTATAAATCATTATTTACAGTAATTTATTATACTTTACACACGCATATACCTGCCCCAGAGAGAGAGAGAGAGAGAGAGAGAGAGAGAGAGAGAGAGAGAGAGAGAGAGAAAGAGAGAGAGAGATCCTGCTTTAGCCTGGGGAGAAATTTAAAATTTCATTTTCTATCTAGAATAGAAGGTATTACCCACAATAGGCTCCTTGTAACAAAGAAAGAAAATATGTATATCATTACCTGTTTACAAATACAATTTAAAGCGAATTACTCTGATTATAAAGCCGTTTCCTTCTTGATCCCCAAAATAACCATAACTATAGCGAAACAAATACCTAACAGAAAATCATCCTCGTAAGAAAGCAATCTTTCTTCCTTTATTAAGCGCATTTCTAAGAAATAGAGAACCAAGTGATGTGTTGGAAAAGAAATGAACATAAACGAAGCGACGATAAAGAGCAAAATTGGAGAATAAAAATCACTCAATTCTACCATCCCACGAAAAAGGTTCAATGACCAACTTTCATCCCAATTAGAAGCAAAGTCGAGATTGGGTTTCGATTTGGTGGATTTTTCAGCAACACGCAACACAGTCCTTATTTCCTTGCTATTCTAAAACCGGCGAAAAAAGTTACCATGTGAGTGACTTCGGATGATGACGAGGACCAAGAAGATAAAGATCAAGACAAGAAAAGAAAAAGAAATCAAGCATTTAAATGGAAAACTCATATAAAAACGAAAGGGGAAATTTTGTAACCTAAAGTACTTCAAAAGACTTAAAATTGTATAATGCTGTCGATAATACTATAAATACTTCAGCAGCAAAGTTAATAGTAGATAGTTTCTTGCATCATATAAAGATTCATTCACAGGAAAATGTAGTCTTGAAAGGGTGAAAGAAACCAGGTTAAAACAAATTTATTTTCTTCAATTTGCTGCAAGAAAAAGAAACGTGATTGAATCATTACATTCACGGAAATATCTTTAATTTTATTTAATAATCACACAAAGGAATAAGAATTAGAATAAGAAGAGAGAGAGAGAGAGAGAGAGAGAGAGAGAGAGAGAGAGAGAGAGAGAGAGAGAGAGAGAGAGAGAGAAAGAGAGAGAGAGAGAACGAATCTTGGAAAATTATCCTTCATAATCAGTGTAACATATCCATCATACGCAAGTGTAAAAGAATCTGGAATCTATGATTCCATGTATTTTAGGAAACAGAATATCAGGCAATGCGAACCGTTATGAAAAAATAATTCATTTAATTAATCATCAACGCCATACCTCCTAAAAACCGTTAAAGGCTTTCTTATGACTGCAATTCACCGTAAGTGGTTGGATTAAAGAGGCATTTCCCTCCTAATACCCAAAATACAATTTTGCAGAAAACGAAAACAAAAATACCAAAACGAAGGATATTATTCCACGGGGAATTCCATCTCATTCATTTATAACCTCAGTTTTATCAAGGGAAGGAAAGTGGTATGAAGGTAGAAAACAATAAATTTAATTGTACCTAAAACCTGCTTGATGGAATTAAGTATATAAGGCCTCAGGTGCAAACTTAATCCAAGATAACTTGTTGAGAACCGGCTCCCACTGAAATAAAGATTTAAGGGAAAAAAAGACTTTGTGCGACTGTGTATGCATTTACGGACACATTTCTATCTATCTGAATTCCAATTCATCTATCTATCGAAACACACACATAAGTTGTTCTTGAAATAATTTCTCCGAATAATAGGCAGCTCCAGAAGCACAATCATCAGTCAAATTCATCCCGTAACTGCTGTATCGAGGAAGAACAGTCCGAACTGTAAAACTTTCACCACATAAGCCGCTTCTACGCTGGGTTTCGCGTCCCCAGAAACACAGAACACAATTATGCTTGCTGGATATCACGGCCTTGAAAAGTTTAAAGGTTTAAAGTCCGCTCATGAATGGCTAGGGCAAGGAACAGTGACACTGCCCTATCAAGCAGGACAATGCCCAAGAGACTGACCATATATACATATGATCAGTGCCCAAGCTGCCTCTCCCTCTACACCCAAGGAGGGCCAGGCAATGGCTGCTGATGACTCACCAGACACCCCATCCTTAGCTCACAAGGGTGGTGAGGTTGAAGCGACCAACGAAAGTAAAGAGTTTGTAAGGGACTCACAACCACAGTCTGGCGTTCACCAGTCAGGGACGTTACCACATCGGCAACCACAACCCTTAAAATACATTTTTTTCATTAATTTATTAAACCCTTTCGAAACATTAATTTCCTACTACATCCTAGCACTTATGAATTATACATGCTTTTCACTAACTTATTGACTTCCATTCCTTCCACATGACAGAGTTATCTCAAAATACTCTGATCCATCATCCCCCTCCCCCCCCCCCCCCCATCTACACTACATGCACTTAGTAAACAGTTCATACGAATTCAACATTCGTACTCCCCTTCCATAAGGAAGGCAGAGTTAGCTCAACAATTCCCTCATGCATCCTCACCTTCGCTTCCACAGACTTCACAAGTCTCTTACCGACCTTTTGGGTGCATCAAGCTATGGGTACCGCTTCTTTTATTGTATGGGTCCCCTTTTCTTTTGTCTTTCTACAATTCTTTACATCTAATCAAAGATATTCATACAACTTCTACTGTCAATACTGACACTTAAGATCCAATCTTCCTCGTTTCAATTATCTTACATTTCACAACACTAGCTTACATTTACTCTCAATTTTCTCTTCTTGTAGGCAGTTTCAAGCTCTCTTTCCTATTTCAGTTTCTCTTCACTGTCCTCAATCAGTGACATTTCCCATTTCACAATCCATTCACAACACACAACTTCGCGCCTACATTTAGTATCATCCTTCTGACATTCTGAATGGGGATAACTTAACGTTGTGAAAGGGTTTACGTATCACCAGGATCAGCAAAGCTGTACTAATCAGGGCCACCCATACTAGGTTGGTCTGCTGTGAGCGATCAGACAAAAATTCCAAATCTCCTATAATCTCCAATTCGCACTTACCAGCATGGTAATGAAAACTGGCCAAACTCCAAACATGAATTGACATGTCTGAGGCCTTTGTCCTGAAGTGGAATAGAAACGGCTGCATTTGTTGTGTGTATATATATATATATATATATATATATATATATATTATATATATATATATATATATATATGTGTGTGTGTGTGTGTGTGTGTATATACATATATATATATATATATATTTGTATATACATGTGTATATATATACATATATATTTCATATCAAATATGAAAAACCAATAATCTTATCTCAAAAAATTATGATGAATAATCTCTAAATATCAGGCATCTATTCCTAAGGTTATCGAATATCGACAGGATCTTCCGAACGACCATTCGTATATCATAACCCTGGAAGGATGATCAACATCTCTCATTCTCCTGAAAGTAACAACAGATGGAAATGAATATAAAAGAGACGTTTTCACAAAAGCCACATCGCCTGGAAAGTGTCATTTATCGTGATGGTTCACTTTTTTCAACTTGCTAAACGCCAGGAGGTAGAAACGATCATCAGGTCATAAAGAACATAGGTTATATCATCATTATTATCATTAATAGTCGTAGTAGTAGTAGTGGTGATGGTGGTGGTAGTAGAAGTAGCATATACAAAAATTGTAGCGAAGAGAGGGAAAGTGGAAATTTTACTCATATGAGATGTTCTTCGAACTTAAAGTACCTTCCATAAATACCACATCTATTACATTAGATGAGAGAAAGCAATGATGTTACATTCATAACTGACTACCCCAACCTTATTATTTTTTTTCAAAAACCATGCATACAGATATATTCATACATACATGCATACATATTATCATCATCATCATCAGCAGCAGTTACTAATCCACAATAGAACAAAAGCCTCAGATATGTCCTTCCACTTGCGTCTGTTTATGATCTTTTTATGATAGTCCACACCGGCAAACTTTCTTAGTTCGTCAATCCAACGGCTTTTCTCCCTTCCTTCATACACACATACATACATACACACACATATATTTATATATATATATATATATATATATATATATATATATATATATATATATATATACATGCGTCTGTTTATGGTCTTTTTATGATAGTCCACACCGGCAAACTTTCTTAGTTCGTCAATTCAACGGCTTTTCCCCCTTCCTTCATACACACATACACACACAGACACACACACATATATATATATATATATATATATATATATATATACATATATAATAGAGAGAGAGAGAGAGAGAGAGAGAGAGAGAGAGAGAGAGAGAGAGAGAGAGAGAGAGAGAGAGAGAGACTCTTAAATTCTTATTAGCATAGAAATGCCTATTTTATGAGCCACCCCACTCCAGTTAAAAGGATATTTCCTGGAATAGACGGTATCATTCCGGAGAGAAATATTAACACAATTGTTCTATAAAGTCTGATAATTAACTATTTGAGATATTTGCATGATACATACATATACCAAGGAAGTCCATTATAGCAAATGAGGGTAATTCATGTTTTTCAATAGATGGTGAATGTAATAAGGAAAGTTTTCAGAATTGGTTCAAGGTCCAAATACAACGGTTTATTACTACAGCTCCCTTCGTCTCAGTGCACTATTATGGCTCACCAGGACAATCTCTAAGTTGCCTACCATGTCACGTTTAGGACACGTCGAATGAGGGTTTGGGGCAGTGAAGATATATGTCTGGTTTATCAATGTTCCCCTTTTAGGGTGAGGCGTGCTGTACAATCAAGCTCTAGGCCAGCGATCCTGTTTTTAAAACTCACTTTAAACCACAAAGTCGCTGAAAGTGTTTCCGAGTTTGGAGAGCATAGATGCTATGCATGTGCATCTTACCCATAACAGAATCAGTGTGTGGAATCTGATCATTCAAGATGAAATTCATATTTTTCTAAACGCAGAAAATATGAGAATGCTCCAAGCTACTCTTCCACCTATTTAGATGAGTCTTTCTAGATTATGACGCAAAACTGATCTCTGAGCACCTCTGGAACACGGCTGGTACATTCACAGTCATAAAATAGTAGCACTTTTTGGCTCCACACCTTTATAAATTAAAAAAAAAAAAGTGATATAGATACACTGTACACATACATATGCGCACACACGCACACTATATATATATATATATATATATATATATATATATATATATATATATATATATATATATATATATATACATATATACATGATACGTCATATGAATGGATGCACCGATGCATTTATGGGTTCATCGTCCCTCACCTTCATCTTACTGGGTTTGTTAATCAAATAAATGTCCTAAGTTGGGACCCCATCCTTATTTTGTCCAGAATAGTATTCATCCCTTATTGGTCTTGTAATTCGGATAAACAACCCACCCCGGTTCTTTCATCAGCAGCACTGCGTGTGACCGAAGGTTCATTCACATCCCCAAAATATGACTATTCCAGAAACAAGCTCCCTATTGCTCACGACACTCGGCTGAATACCATCCCAGATTCAATTACCAAACAGGAACAAGGTCACATTCATTTTCTCCATTCAAGTACAGAAGGGGGATCATAAAGCATTATACTTTGCATGACTTAAATGAATTACCAGGGCAAGAGCGATCATAAAGGACCAAAGTTTCGAAACAACTCACCGAAACCGGTTATATGAGGGGAGAGACCGCTGGAGCCTATACAGAGTATGACTGAATTGAATTTGCCAAGAATATATTGCAGAATTTGTATTATGATATTTTTTCGGCCACGAATCACCAATAATGAATGTTTCCATAAACCGTAAATATAAACAATTGATTAACATATGTTGCCAACACATATTAAGGATTCTCATGACAGAATCATATTTTCCAATGAAGAGAAGGGCAGATAACCTAAAAAATACGTTACCTAACCTAACATAGAATTGAGGCTACTTATGCTATTAATGTTATATTAGTGCACAAAACCACATTTAATTTGCACGATTTTTTTTTCTCATTTACGTATGCCCAATTTTAATTCAATTTAAAATCACCAACGTTAGTTTCGTCGACATAACGAATACAATGGCAACAGAAAGTTCTCTTGACACCTCTACCCTGTCTAGAAATTGGTTCTGTTCAACAGCAGTAAGGGTATACCTTCATCTCATGACCTCACTAATCTCTTCTAAAGCTTTCACGAAACCCATATGATTTTCAAACTAACTTAATGCGTTACTATTGCACATAAATATGCACACTCGTTTTCCTAATAAGTGATCAGGTGAAAATGTGTCCTCCGTGAAAAACCGTAGCAAGGATACAAAATATTTTTCTAGAAAAATTCTGAACTTTTCGCTATGCTAACGATAGTACCTGAAGATGAATTAACTGTAGTCAGTTGCAACGAGCTGAGATTGTTACACTCTCTTGACTTACCAATTCTCAAAAGAATAAGTATACAAGTAAAGAAATGCATCAGCTTTAGGCTTTTCGGTGAATATTGATACAAAACTTATGAAACTATACGTCACGCATAAACCATCATAACATAATTCTGTCACATTTCTACCTACTTTTCATACTCTATATTGTAGTTTCATTCAGCTATAACTCCCCATGTTTCCAGACCATAACCTCATACGTGTGTGTGTGTGTGTGTGTGTGTGTGTGTTTGTCTTGGATTACATTGCTTGACACGCAGAGCTATTACAAATGGTAACATGAAACGACTCTCTTATGTCCATGAATATGAAACAAACACTTTATATTCTTTCGTCAATATCAATTTTCCTTTTATCCCAAAGAAGAGTTGAAGAGATCGAAAAACTATAATCTCCATAAAATCATTATGCATATCATAAAAAGAATAGGAAATCTCTGGTCTAGAGGCCATATATAGATCCTTTAAAAATCGTATCTCTGAATATAATTATAAGGAAAGATAGATATTAGCAGAAATGCCCACCCACACAACTTTCTACATAACATGTTTTGACAGTCAAACTCCGTTACAATAGCAAACAAAAATTTCCATCTAAATATCTATCAGATATTTAAATATGAGCATAAATTTCTGAACATTCTAAATCATTGCTAAAAAGGGTCAGAACCCAGCCAACTGATTCATCATGGAAATATAAATATTGATGACTGTCTCAATTTTCTAAGCTCTCTCTCTCTCTCTCTCTCTCTCTCTCTCTCTCTCAATATATATACATATATATATGTATATATATATATATATATATATATATATATATTATATATACAGTATATATGTATATATATATATATATATATAGAACATCATCTTCATCTCCTCCTACGCCTACTGACGCAAAGATCCTCGGTTAGATTTCACCAGTCGCCTCTTCTCCATTCTTAATCTTCTACTTCGTGCCCCATAGTCTTCAGCCATGTAGGTCTGGGTCTTCCAAATCTTCTAGTGCCTTGTGGAACCCAGCTGAACGTATTATATATATATATATATATATATATATATATATATATATATATATATATATATAATTATATATATATATACATATATATATATATATATATATATATATATATATATATATATATATTTAGCCGTTACTAGTCCACTGCAGAACAAATCCTCTGACATGTCTTGCCACTGGAATCTGTTCATGCTCTTTCTATACCTGTGCACACCCGCAAACTTTCTTAGTTCGTCAATTCATCACCTTCTCGTCCTTTTCCTGCTTCCTTTGTATCTCTAGAGACCCCTTCTGTTATTCTTAATGTCCATCTATTATCTATCATTCACATTACATATCCTGCCCATGTCCATTTCTTATTCTTATATGTTGTTAAAATACCCTCTACTTTAGATTGCTCTCGTATCCACGTTGCTCTTATTCCAAAGTGGAGGACAGGTGAGGGAAGAAAGGAAAGAGAAGGAAGGGAGAAGGAGGGGGTTAGAGTTGGAGGAGAGGGTAGGTGGAAAGTTTATTTTGTACGGTTTTGTTTTTATCCATTTCTGGGTTATCGAGATTTGCCTCTTTGTACAGCGACAAGTGTCATTATTCTTTATAATTAGTGATTCATGACACTATTATAAATTACCACACTGGGTGTAGTACACTATAGCAAAATCACGTAATGATACGAGTGTTTGGTACAGAGTCTTTGCCCAAAAAACGTGCTTGCACTGTCAGTGAAACCCACAATAGATACTCTATAGCATAGCATTCTCTACTGAAATACTCAGCTTAATTAGCCAAAAGTATTTTTCTTTAAATCGGTCCCAAAAATGTCCAAAAACTTGGTAAGTATGAATAATTTATACAAATAAGACAAGTTACAGAACGCACATAAAAAAGAAAAAAAAATATATTCAAATCACACCATCAGCAGTCAGTTTCTCTCGAAGAGAAAAATCGAGTTTAAAACACTTTCCTTAAGGATTAGAAATAAGAGCACGCATAAAAACATCTACCCCAAAGAGCAATATGAATTCATGTCTCATTGTGTATTCAGAGCATTCGGTTTGGACTGTCAAAGAATCGGCAAACGTTATCAGGAAGTATATTCAAACAATTTCACGTCTCATGAAATCTCAAAAGGAAATTTCATACATTTGTGTTGACAGAGAGAAAGTTTCGCCACAATTGTTTCATTGTTTACTGCAGTGCCTTCAGTTGCCCAAAGTCAGCGAAAGAATAATTTAGATCAAAGAGAAAGAAAAAAGGAGACAAAAAAAGGTTAGCATTATTGTACCAAATATCACCCAGCTTCATACTTTACTTATTATTGAACTAACCGTGCAATTAACGTTCTTTTTTCCTCCCACATTCTGTCTTTACTCAGTATTTTTGTTTGCTGTCCACGTCACTCGTGTGTGAGAGGAGAGAGAGGAGAGAGAGAGAGAGAGAGAGAGAGAGAGAGAGAGAGAGAGAGAAAGAGAGAGAGAGAAAGAGAAAGAGAGAGAGAGAGAGAGAGAGAGAGAGAGAGAGAGAGAGAGAGGAGATTTCACATTTAGACAACGATAATTTCCTAAATAACTGCCATTTATCATTAACTTTTATTACAAAGGATATGGTTCGGAAAGGTATACCGCTGAATCATCCAAATTTTTTTTTTTTTTTTTTTAATCAACAACAGTCCAGGTTCACACTTGCAAGTTCTAATCTTACAATAAACTGCTGGCTTCCATAAATGAATTGCATTAGGAATTTAACGGTTATTCTTAGGTAGATTAGAGTTATCAAAAGCTTAGTACCGGTCTCGGAACAGTGAACCAACCAAATATTCCATCCTAAACTAGCATCTAAAATACACTCTCTTATCGAGTGTTAATATAACAATATTTAAGTTAGATTTTTTCACTTTCTGTATATAAGACCATTATACTTTATACGATTAATCATCCGTAGCTGGTTGTAACCTTCCTATATTGCAATACAACCCCAATAACCTGGCCGTATGGTAACATAACACAATCTGGCACCTAGTTCGTAATAAAGAAGCCTTCAGGCCTCTGTCGCCAGTGGACAATGGACATCGACTATATATCAGCGGTCACCAACCTTCCAAATTTCATGGGCCAGTAAATGTATAATTCTAAATTTGGCGGAAAACTAACAGGAATTTTTTAAAAGAAGGTAAATACATTTATATAATAACAATCAGACAACTTTTATTGTATTAATATGAAATGAAAGTGTTTAATATAACAAAATTTGTTTAATTATTACCAAAAAAAATGAAAATTAAGTTTATTTAAAAAAATAAAAAAATTAAGCTTATTTAAGTATTACACATTTTAGTGTGATATTTACGTCTACTTGTCTAAGATAGGTTTGTGGATTGTTGGCTCCAATGACGTACTGTAAGACGGAGAGCCGATATTGTTTCATTCCGAGACCAGTAACTAGTCGTAATTGCTGACAGATGAAAATGTCTCTTCTAAAACAAAAATTATGATTATATAAGGCTTATATTACAATAATCTTTTCGCAGTATGGTTCAAAGGTTTAAAGACCTCTCATGAATGGCCGGGGCAAGGGACAGTGACATTGCCCTATTGAGCAGGACTATGCACTAAAGACTGATCATATATACATATGATATCGCCCAAGCTCCCTCTCCACCTAAGCTCGGACCAAGGAGGGCCAAGCAGTGACTGCTGATGACTCAGCAGATAGACCTATAGGCTCCCCAAAACCCCCATCCTTAGCTCACAAGGATGGTGAGGTTGCAGCGACCAAAGAAACTAACGAGTTTGAGCGGGCCTCGAACTCCAATCTGGCATTCACCAGTCAGGGACGTTACCACATCGGCCACCACAACCTTACATTATTGCGATAAGTGGCAATAACCAAATTGTTTATCAGTAATCTACAATATACTGAATGTAATGAAACATAACAAAAATAACATAATCATATAGTTAGTAAAACGACAGTTCCACCATAGTGCATGGATGAAAGGCGGAGTGCTGCTGTTCATGGATTCACTAACTCGACGGAATCTCATATGGGAATGTATCTGTAATTGGAATGCTTCCCACCCATTGACCATTTGATGGATTAAACA
>NC_090752.1:49956723-49966723 GCF_036898095.1 Palaemon carinicauda
CTCCAATGTTCTGAAAAATTAAGGTTACAAGGGAGGTACAACTGTAAAGAGGAAGATTCTTTAAAATAGGACCTCTCTTCTAATTCTACGTAGCACAATCTAAAGACGCAATGCATTTTAGACACCTTTTTTTCAGCAGAGCTTCCAACATTCAACTCGAAGGCTCAGGTTTTAACATAGATATAATTTCTTTAACACATTTTTGGATGCTGAATTTGTAACTAACTATATTTAATCAAATTGAATGTCTTGCTTTGATCAATAGTATTATCATAATCCTCTTTTTTTTTTTTTTTTTTTTTTATGAAATTGATAGGAGAGTGTCTTGTACATTGTTAACAGGTCAGGGATCACTAGTTTATGGTCTTTAACTTACTCTCATTTTCCAGGTCAACATCTTATTTTTCCATTTGTACTACATAAACTATGACAGTCAGAGGCTTCTAGTTTAAAGTTTTAATGGTCCCTAGAGAGTTCTAAAGATTTCAAAGACCCTTCTCCCCCTAAGTGAGAACTGGGTATGCAAAGCATTGGCTATACACTGGTGACCCAGCAGGTTTATTAACCTAATCCATCCATTCGCGGTATTCATATTTTCACAAGGCCAGAAAGGTACTGTAGCCATAAAAATATAGAGAAGAATACTGAACGAGAATCGAATAAAATTGATACAAATTATATCAATATGCTAGCAAGATATCATATTTAGAATTTGAAATTGAATGTTAAAGGCATCTTTTTCGACATTTTGACATGGATCTATTTTACAAGGTCCCAGATCAAACTATATTTAATCTTGTTGTGATTTTGATAAAAGATGAGTGGTATTTGCCATGATGGTTTACGAATGTTTTCTACAAAATATTTTCTTTTAGCTATTTACCAAGGTCTTGGAGTTATTTCAAAGGCCAGCTTTATATTTTTCTGTTTTCAATGTTTGAACGTTGAATTTTTTCCCATATAATTATCTTCTCCTGGTTTCAAAAGACAATCTTCTGTTTTCTTGGATTTTGATGAAAGTTGTTAGTTACGCACAGTTGGACACAGGAGTCCCGGGGGCACCTTGCTCCAAAGAAGTGCATCATGCCACTCCCTTACTTAATGGCGAGTAACCAAACAGATAGTGCATGGAGAGATGGTACAGATGGTGGACAGAGCTAAACACTGACACTCACCGCGCAGTACGGATGTTACATGGCTGGGTATTCTTCCTCAGAGCACAACTGTATTAAGAAATGTCAGTATCCAATAATCACCATAAGTGAAATAGTTGAAATCCTCATTCATTTTTAATGGACAATTTTAGATGTGTAAACTATTATGATCAATATTTGAATCGTCATGACATCAGGAATTGCACATAGAATAACAAAGCAATGGCAGCATCATTCATAGCATTCTCTACATACATTAGAATTCACAGGTCATGAAGACGCCTGACGTCATAAGGGAGTAAACTCATAGATCTCGGGAATTGAAACTATGATTGCCGGCAACGCTTGTGATATCAGCGTGTAGCAGCGTTGGAACAACGAATTTGGGGACGTGATTGGCCATCACCTCCGCTCTATATGGAAATGCATACATTAGCTTAAGAGGAAACACTGTCATGAGTATTCTGTCAGGAAAGCGGATAAACTACGAGAAACCTCAACTAGTGTTTTCAATTTACTTAATTTGATCTACTTCAGTAATATATTTAACAAAGATGGTTGATGTCATGAATTATACAAGGTAAAAACAATATTAGTTTCGTTTTCATTACATGAACAGGCAAAATTTTGTCTTTAAGACAGGAATTTCGTAAATAAATATTATACTATGAAAAGCCTACAGAAACAGCACTATCTATAATAGCCTGGTGTTTTATCTTTTCCATTCATTACAAAATCAACGATTAAAATAAAATTTTACCCCAAAATAATTGTTTGTACTCTCTCTCTCTCTCTCTCTCTCTCTCTCTCTCTCTCTCTCTCTCTCTCTCTCTCTCTCTCTCTCCACTTTTCGTTAAAATCTTAATCCTAAAGTTATTCAATCTTTTACAGAAATAATTAATTTATTCTCATATATTCTTGACAATCTTAATATGCAGATATTAATTTATGCTAACTCCAAGCAGCTAAATTACCTCCAGGTAGATAAGCTCATTAAACTGATAATTGAAATATCTAGCTCTTAATGATCAATCATGTCATCCAATTATAAAAATACCAATGCAGATAATATAACATTAAATGTTCTCATTAAAACAGTAATTCAATACTGCGATATTCTAATGAATTAAACTATATAGTTAAAATATATTCTAGCCCCTGATAAAAAGATATAAGGTTCTCTACAAAATTGGGAGGTCGACATGGGGCAAAATATATAGGAAAATCGAAAAATTTCCCAAAACTCGAGAATGGTATTCGAATCCTCCATAATCCCCCTTTTATTGGTGACATAGAATTTTGTTGCCTGAACACAAATTAAGTTTCCTTTTCACTTTTGACAATAAACTGTATAAAAAAAAAACTGCCTATTTATGGAGAAAAAAATTATTGAAATAAGTTAATCTTGAACAATGAATTAAAAAAAAAAAGTAGACTAATTCAACGTCATTTGAGGAGAAAGTTCCTTATCGTGGAGAAAAAGGGAAGTAAGTACGCATACACATTCTAAATTACATATCAAGATCATATATTTGATCAGAACCACGATTAGAAAAAAAAAATCATTATTATAATGGAAACAATACTCAGAATAACAATGACAATAATAATACTTTTAATACTGGTATAAATAGTACTCCATTTATGCTAAGATTTATATAACCATCGTTTAACCACCATTGTATTTCAACTAATAATCTTATATTATTATTAGTATTATTATTATTATTATTATTATTATCATTATTATTATTATTATTACTTGCTGAGCTACAACCCTACTTGCAAAAACAGGATGCTCTAAACCCGTGGACTCCAACAGGGAAATGGCCCAGTGAGGAAAGGAAACAAGAAAAAAAAATTCCTTTAAGAACAGTAACAACATCCAAATAAATATCAAAACAAGAGGAAGAGAAATAAGATAGAATAGTGTGTCCGAGTGTACCCTCTAACCCAAGACAGTGGAAAACCGTGGTACAGAGGCTATGGCACTACCCAAGACTAGAGAACAAGGGTTTAATTTTGGAGTGTTCTTCTCCTAGAAGAGCGGCTTACCATAAATAAAGAGTCTCTTCTACCCTTACCTATAGGATGGCCACTGAACAATGATAGTGCAATAAACCCTTGGGTGAAGAAGAATTGTTTAGTAATCTCAGTGCTGTCAAGTGTATGAGGACACAGGAGGGTAGGTAAATAATGAGCCAAACTATTCGGTGTGTGTGTGTGTGTGTGTGTAGGCAAAAGGAAAATAAACCGCAACCAGAGAGAAGGATTCAATGAAGTACTGGCTGGTCAGTCAAAGGACACCAAAACTCTCAAGCAGTAGTATCTCAACGGGTGGCTCATGTCCTGGCCAAACAACTACCTATTAAATACAAATCATTAAAATATGAAGTATTAATTTTCTCCTGTAAGGCAATAAAATGTACTGAGATAATTGCTGAGATAAATTTCCCATAGGATAACTTATTCTTTCCTATTTCATAATTAGGGGAAAGACTGAAGTATGAAGATACTTAATTTTTCCCCATTGTAATAATGTAATTTCAATTAGAAATGTTCCTAATCCAAATTCATAAAATCGCTTATTACAACATAACCATCTGGTTTTATTTCAATAGTCGACATTACCGTTTTGTGTACTGGCAACGTTAAAGGCATTTGACTGATTTTCAAATATTTTGTGCCATTATAGCAGCTTCTACTTTTTTCTTCTTTTGTGGATCAATTAAGTACGGAGATTATTTTCATTCTGGTTTTAATATATGTTTTTCTACCCTTCAAAGTCACAAAAGCCAATGATGACAGCATCAAGGCACAGCAAATTATAGCTTGCATTAGTTTACTTCCCAACGCTATGGAAAAAGAAATAGTGTTACACATTACACTGTTGCAGTTCCATTTCCATGCCCATCGTATTTTCTTTTTGAATAATTTAATCACAAAGGCTGAAGCAAATAAAGGCATTCAAGGCTACTTGAAGTCTAATTATCCTTTTACACAATAAATTACATTACTTATACATAGTTAACACAAATGACTTTATTCTAAATATATGCAAGTAAAGTAGTTGATGTTAAAAGCTGACTTGCTCAAATAACAATCTTATACACTGAACACCAGTAATCATTACCCTATTATTTAAAAAGCAGTACATGTTTGAGAGAGAGAGAGAGAGAGAGAGAGAGAGAGAGAGAGAGAGAGAGAGAGAGAGAGAGAGAGAGAGAGAGAGAGTCTGAGTTTATACAGAAGCAAAATTTACGGGATATAAATTCCAGGTTTTAGACTTGAAGTTGTTAAGCTAAACCTCTACTTTATACCCAAAGACCCCTTAATAAACAGAATAATCCTGTAGAGTAAACGTTGCTTCTTCCGAGCTTTAGGACGGCAATCAACGTCCTTAAATTCGTGACAGGCTATCTCAACTCTATCTTATACGACAGTTAACTTTCTGAAGGAATGAATACACGTATTGCAATACAACCGATACAAAAGATTTACTCACCGTTAAAATAAATGTACTGTACTATGGACTATACAGCTCCCAGATAGGATTATTGACCCTTTTTTTCCCTATTTACAGTCGTTTTACGCGATAGCAGTACACTTCATAAAATAAATTTGTTCCAGGAAAAAATGTACAGAACTGCAGACTGTGATACTTATCTGTTCCTTCTACTCCAACTATTGCACATTTATAGGTGTGTAATTCAATATGTATAATGAAGGGTACACAGAATCTTTTTTTTTTTCCTTTTTTTTTGTTACAATAAAGAAATTAAAATAAAATTAATGATATCAGGTCTAACAAGGAAAAAATTGGCTATCTGAAAATTACCGTTATTATCTCTAACCAACAATGTTAACATGAATTTTTTTTAGGGAACAATTATTTCTTTGAAGAAACCTGTTATTAGTAATTTAAAAAGATGAATGGTAAAAAATGCGTATAAGATGAGGTTCCCAGCAAATTAAGGGAGAAGACAAAAAGAAAATAAGGAGGTAAGCATCTCTTCCAAGAAAAGGTCACTCCAAAATCAAACCAGGGTAGAAGAGACTCTTTGGCTATGGTAAACAGCTCTTCTAAGAGGACACTTCAAAATCAAATCAAGGTAGAAGAGACTCTTTAGCTATGGTAAACAGCTCCTCTAGGAGAATGACACTTCAAAATCAAACCAGGGTAGAAGAGACTCTTTGGCTATGGTAAACAGCTCCTCTAGGAGAAGGGCACTTCAAAATCAAACCAGGGTAGAAGAGACTCTTTGGCTATGGTAAACAGCTCCTCTAGGAGAAGGACACCCCAAAATCAAACCAAGGTAGAAGAGACTCCTTGGCTATGGTAAACAGCTCTTCCAAGAAGACACTTCAAAATCAAACCATGTAGAAGAGACTCTTTAGCTATGGTAAAGAGCTCTTCTAGGAGAAGGACACTCCGAAATAAAACCATTGTTTTCAAGCCTTGGGTAGTGCCATAGCCTCTTTACCATGATCTTCCACAGTCTTTGGTTAGAGTTCTCTTGCTTGAGGCTACACTCTGGCACACTATTATATCTTATTTATTTTCCTCTTGTTTTGCTAAAGTTTTTATAGTTTATATACGAGATGTTTATTTTAATGTTATTGTACTTAAAATACTTTACTTTTCCTTGTTTCCTTTCCTCACTGGGCTATTTTCCCTGTTGGAGCCACTGAGCTTATAGCATTCTGCTTTTCCAACTAGGGTTGTAGCTTAGCAAGTAATAATAATTATAGAATTCAGTCGACCTACACAGGGTTTATCTTTCTCTTCAGTCAAATGGTCAATGAAACATAAAGTGATCAAGTTCGGCACCAAAAGAAGTTAAATGATCAGCACAGGAGCCTTAAAATGCGGTTCGTTCACCTAGCCAGAGCAATTCTATTTGACATTCATACTATTCTTCAAGTAATTAGCAAATTGACTTCAGAGATCCAGAGTTGGACACAGAAATTCCTGGCAACCCACACTCTGAGGAAGTGCACCCTGTCACACCCTTGCTGTCCATCGGGTAACCAAATGGATAGTGTAGGGAGAGATGGCATTGGTGGTCAGTGGGGTTATGCACAAAACTATGCACTCAGTAAAGGTTTGACAGAGTGCACTTTCTCAGAGCGAGGTTTACCTGGAATTCCTGGGTACAACTGTGCGTTAAAGTAGTTAATGGAATAGAGAATTTTCTCCTTATGAAGTTAAAATGGTTAGAACATTGAATTAGCCGGTCAGTTAAGGAAGATCGGTTTATTACCAAAAATACAATGCTACTTCTTATTCAAATGGCCAAAACTATACAAAACTGTCAATAATTTATTTAACGATGATGACGAAAGTACTTAGAAAATTAAATGACACTGAAACACCAGATTTTCTGGAAAAAGCACAAGACTGACGAAATTAATTAAGATAAAGCAATCTTTCACAGGAAAGATGAATTAATGAAAAAGCAATAATGCAATACTGAATGCAGTTTGTATTCCTTGTAGCAGATTTTTCTGATATAATTGAATGAAAAAAAGTTGCACATACATTATTATCGTGTCTGCATCATTCCAAATATTTCTTCAAATGTGTATCATATACTGTTGCGATTCTCACTCACTCAAATGGAGAATATTTTTTGTAAGATAATACTTTTATGTTCCTCCGTTCAGTTAGATCACCAATGATATTAGGGGTTTCTACTGCTGTTATTTTAGACAGTTCAATTTATAGACAACCCAAATTCATAAATATTTACCAAAACCGAATATGCGAATGCAGGATAAGGAATTATTTTCCAACATTAGACACATGATGATTTCTTCTTCAATAAAACCGTAAATAAACGCTTTCAATGATACTAGTTGAAAGTTCTACAACCCTCGATAGTGTCAGCTTCCTTAAATAATCTTTATTTTCGGTAATTTTCAAGAAAACTTAGTTATTAGAACATAAATATGCCGTCCTAAATGGCTAACATAGAATACGGAATTCTTTAAGAAAAAAACGAAATGAAAAATATACACATAAAAGTATTAAAAAAAAAAAACGCTTAGAGAATGAAACTATACTCGGGGAAAATATAAAAAAATTGCCAGGAGAGGGCCACAAATGAAAGAATGTCTAAAAGTTAAAACTGGGGGATCTGAAAAAGAAATATTGGCCACAAAAACGCGGAAATAGATAGGGGAAGTTAATCTAAGCATAAGGTGGCCATTTCATTTCTTACCCCAGGGGAAAAAATATTACTTCTCCCTTTTAAATTCATATTTCTGTTTTCGAAAAAAAAAATCTAATAGGACTCATCCATATCGTATGTAAACCCTACAGGCTACACCAGAAATATCTAAAATTTGCACTTTATCTCAAGTCCTTCATACTCCTTTTTTCAGCATGCGGGAACTTTTCTTTCTTTTGAATTTAGCTCTCTCAGGTTTTCTTTACAACTTATTTTTTGGGGGTGAGGGCTGGGTGAGAGTAGAATATCATAATAATAAAACACTAAAACATGGGTCTATATACCTCCGACAATTATCAACAGTATCTTTTAAAGAGAGAGAGAGAGAGAGAGAGAGAGAGAGAGAGAGAGAGAGAGAGAGAGAGAGAGAGAGAGAGAGAGAGAGAGAGAGAGAGAACTATTGTACCTCAAAGGAAAGCCATCAGTTGGGAGGATGGAATCAAACAAAAAGTACGCGTTCGGTAAACTAAACTTCTCCGATGGGAATCACATCACAGCCATAAATGTCATCCACTTTTCTCAGTCTGTGATACCATTCGTTTCCTGAATATGTAATTCTTTGTAACTCCCTCTTTTTATCTTTTTAAAAATAGAGCTTTAATAACACTTTTGATGTTTATCAGACTTAACTATTTTTAATGCTGTGGTAACCTGGTGGATAGCACGTCTCTAACTCACGATCCGTAGGTAGGAAGTTTGAGCCCCGAACGCATCGCAAAAAAAGTTTTCACTAGTGTTCATAAGATCACGGTCATTGTAAGCTGGGGATGGGTGACAATATCTACCTGCTGAGTAATCAGCACCCATCACCTAGTCCCCCTTTGGGGAGAGGTGTTTGATTAGGAACGAATCATATGTATATATAATTAGTCGCTAGGACACTGTCCTATTCCTTACCTCTGCCGCTTATAAATAATCTTTAAGCTAACAGTTTACTCGCCTTCATTTTTTTGTAACCAAGATTGCTTGGGGTCCTTTTTCTTAATATGATTTTCCTCGAAGTTGATGGGCCATTAAAGCGATAATAATTATTGCCCAACTTCCATAATACTCTCCTCTAACACCGAAAACTAGGATTAATGAATGCCTTAACTTGCTCTAAATCAATTCGCAGTTTGCAAATTGACTTGGGCGTCCAAAGTGGACTGACTGCCCGATGAAGTGTGAGGTCAAGAGGATTCCATAAATAGCGGATTCTAATTTGAAGCAAAAGGCTCTTCCACAGTTCGATATCGTCTGTGCAGTATCACTAATTTCTAAATCGTGTAAAACGCTGTTCCTTTAAGTAGAAGAGAATCAATGGAAGATTACACAAGTTAACATATGTAAGCATCAAGTGTCCGGGAGCTTTCATTTGTGCTCCTCCTAAACCAAGTACTCATAAGTCAAATTATATATATATATATATATATATATATATATATATATATATATATATTCAATTAGAATTACTAACATTAAAAAAAACAGTTTTATCATCCAATTTGAGACTATATCTTTCTTTAAATATTGTTGAGAACAGTTTAAAATTTCATTATAATTCATCCAGGCAAAATGTTTTTTTAACGAAAATTCATAAAATCTGGAACAAAATACCATTTAATTAAAAAACAAACATTTACACTGGCGATGTTTTCAATTCTTCCTATTTCTAAGGGAAGGTTATGGCTGGGGAATTTCCACGTGATCCACCTTCATGCCACATGTTTCAATTACCATGGCAACTATTAGTCCCAAAGGATGGATAATTTACTGATAAAATCCCATTAGCGGACGGTAAGGATAATGAGGTTTAGGACCGAAGATGCCTCTGGGTAAAATAAACAGCGGAAACATTTAATTTTAAGGATACAAAGTTTTGTAAGGTAATCAAAATAAATAGTCTCTCGCTTAACATTTTCTCATTACTTATTGAACATACCTCTCTACTTTCGGACGGGTATAATCATATCATGCTGATTAACAACTACCGTATCATGGATATTAAAGTAATAATCATCATTATTTAGTTTTATACAAAAGACCAGTCACTAAATGATTTACAGGCGAGATAAATAAATACTCTGTCAAGAAATATCAATCTGGATTATAAAAAAATTCGCACGTAGATTTGGTGTATTTTCTTATACTGTAGGTTTATTGTAATAAAATCAGAACTATGATCAAATGTTTGAAGGAATAATCGCCACAGACAGTAGAGTACCCTATTAGGTTTTGTATCATAAGTACCGCTGAAAATAACTAACTATAAAATATGTTCTAAAGGTGCAAAATACCTTTTCCAGGTTAACATTCATGTAATTAACATAACGTTGAAGATTAATGGATGTGATGATAATGAGTACAAGGAAACATGTGCTTTTAAATGTTAGATTACTACCATAACACAAAATAATAGCCAATGATTTTAAAGAGTCTGTAGATAATAAGGTTATTGAACAGATAATTTACAATCATTCTGTCAACAGAAACTTCATGGAAACTTTGTGGTAAAAATATATAACACGCTTCCTCTTATTGCCATGATCACATTCGTTACCAGATAATATAACAAACTAACAAACTGAAGGATAAATAAATTCAAGAGCGCTCATATTAACGAATTAAAGGTTG
>NC_090752.1:49969223-49984223 GCF_036898095.1 Palaemon carinicauda
TTAACAAAATCAACTTTCTTGACGATGTATTTCGTCTTTCTTTAATCTAATAGATTCCCTCATTTCTTAAAAAAACGAGAAGAAACATCAACCCTCGCATTGCTTGGCGGAAAACCAACTTTCTTTTTCTCAATGAGACGAGGGGTGATGTGTACATGATAAAAAAAACTAGATCATCCACTATTTGCTTTTTTACGAACATTATTTTCTACTGCCATACCTTTATCAACTATGAAGTATTAGCTAACAATAAAAAAACACCATTTCCATCAATTTCTTTTCTTTTAAAAAATCACTGAGGGTGATAAAATCTGATAAAAACCACCAAAGCATTACGGAATTTTAATGGTCCCTGTGTAGTGAGGGGTAACAAGTTTTACAGTAAACAGAATTACTGGATAACAACGTCATAAAAATTTAATCTAAACCCTTGATAAAACATCACGTGCAGAGAGAGAGAGAGAGAGAGAGAGAGAGAGAGAGAGAGAGAGAGAGAGAGAGAGAGAGAGAGATTGTTAACAAGAAGTCCTCCCACACTCGTTGAAGATTTAACACTCCTGTCAGGGGCTTTTATCTCTCTCTCTCTCTCTCTCTCTCTCTCTCTCTCTCTCTCTCTCTCTCTCTCTCCACACTAGTTTAAAAACGTCTACAATAGTTAGCTACATCACCGCTTAAATCCGGAGTGGCCAATCAAAGTTTTAGGAACTTGCACAAGTCGAACACTGGTCGCTCAGTTTGTGAGACAAGTATAATTTCATGTGCATGCATCATGTGAGAGAGAGAGAGAGAGAGAGAGAGAGAGAGAGAGAGAGAGAGAGAGAGAGAGAGAGAGAGAGATTGCCCAAACTAAACTGGGCGGGAGAAATAAAACGAAATTGAGGTTTATTCTGGAAAGCCAGATGTCTTTTATTGCAACAGTAAACTAAGCGAGGATATCCAGTCCAGCAAGAAGGAAGTCCTAACGACAATCCCATAAAAGGAAAGCATTTCGACTTGCAGTGAACGAGACCTCGGGTTTTACGGCCGTCAAGTTTATGGTGACGAGATTGGTTAAAATATTTACTGACCAGTCCATCCGGGAACTAACAAATATTGCACTTCCATTAAAAACAGCAATATGAATATACAAACTTGTAGTGGCTGAAGCTATTGAAAATCTGTTCCCATCAATTACGATTTTTTTTTAGATCCATTTACTAAACCACATAATGAGCCTTCTAAATACCTGCTGATTAAAGAACATATTGATGACAACATCTTGTCTAGGTGAAGTTTACAGCCCAATGACAATCGCAAATGCAATGTAATAGAATCTGGCAATAGAATCGATGAAAAAACTATGTAATTAAGTAGAAAAAATTTTCAAGAGAGGCAGCATTATTACTTCTATTACTATGCTATTAAGAGACAAAGAAAAATGTCAACTCTATTGTACAAATTGATGGACAGATTTTTCTAATGCCTCTACTAAGTCAAGGCATTTTTGTGTGTAAATACTTCAATTAAAATAAAGAGAATGACATGACATTTTTCCTTTTTATTAATGACCTTTTAAATTATTTCAAGATCCAATATATTATCAACAATTAGTATTTGGTTTCGACTCGAAAAAGTGACCCTAAATAAGTACAGCTATAGTTCCACCGTGTCCAGGTTACTGAGCAAGAAGGGTTTGTGGGAGTTCTTGTATTGGTAGCTATGGCGAGAAAGATAAAATGGAAAAGCTCTTTGAAGTCTGAGAGAGAAGGTGTGTTGCCTACCTACCTACTTGTCAGCATAGAGGAAATGATTTCATATCAAGTGAATACAAGTGGACTCAGCATAGTCTAAACAGGGCATTAAATTGTTTCATACCCTACTTCAAGCATAAAGTTGATTAAAATGCGAAATATTGTAAACAACTTTTTTTAAAAATATTGAAATCAATATCGTTTCCGACAAATCAGTAACTGTATATATATATATATATATATATATATATATATATATATATATATATATATATATATATATATATATATATATATACATATATCAACAAATGCTAACATTTTAAAAAACGTCGAATACTGAATTTTTTTCTCTCAAAGTGGTGTGTATATGTTTATAAATAAACACTAACATTCATTTTTATACATTTTAGCGGTATGTTTCATATACCGTCACGTAACGCCTTTGTATAAATCGGATGCTTCACGTAAAATTATAGTTGTTTTACTGTATAATGTAGATAAAATCACATATTGTAAATCTTGATGAAGGATACTGTAAGGACATCTAGGAGATGAACTGCAGGATCTAGAGTTGATAATTCTTCAAGGTTTCCTGAAACTCAGCTTGACCCAGACCACAACCATTATCTTAGAATTTCCTCCAGAACGATAGGATATTGACCATGGGAATTTCATTTGAACCCTTAGAAAAATATCGACCTAATGCTGCACTAATAGAAATACACACACACACACACACACACACACACACACAAAATCATATGGCGAAATCAACTTTGTTCCAACTTCGTTATCGGAGAGAATACATCAACTATTTGCCCATCAGCTGATCCACCTCTTCACGGTTAACTCAAATCTAGCGAGACACGCAGCTTTAGCTCGTGAGCAACACCACAATTTGTTCTCTGCTGCCGACCCATTACTTCGAAGAAATAGACTTTTAAGGGTGGTGGTTTGGAGAGTTCTATTTGGGCAGACAGTAAGTCAGTCGCTTTGTGACTACCCAAAATCAAGCAAACTACAGGTTTTCGTGGTATTTCTTGAACATCTTGCATTGTGAGAAAAATCAAATCTATCACGAATAATAATAATAATAATAATAATAATAATAATAATAATAATAATAATAATAATGAATCACATTAATAATAAAAATAATAATCATTATTATACTTATATATATTATTATTATTATTATTATTATTAATATTATTATTTGTTGTTGTTGTTGTTGTTTTGTTCAAGGCAATAGCTTTTGAACTTTTTAAAATTCCTAATGGCATTGCCTTTCATTCCGGACAAAGATTTGATAAGAGCAGTTTAGAATTAATTCTAGCATAATAGACACAATAAATAAAATGTCTCTGGATGTGCTCATTTATTATTAGTCATTACATGAATTTTTTCTCAAGGTAACTCGGTGCTACCTTGATTTTTTTACATAAAGGAAAAATATAATCGTGATGACCAACAGTTCTTTTAGTATGGTGACATAAAAGGATATAGGTGGTTGCATAAATATAATTATACAATGATAATGCAGTAGAGAGAGAGAGAGAGAGAGAGAGAGAGAGAGAGAGAGAGAGAGAGAGAGAGAGATCATCGTAAATATATTCAGACGCCGGACATATTCGACCTTCACTTTTATAGTTTTAGCTGCGAAGTATGAAAAGCTCTTTTAGTTTTTCGTAGGGTCCGAAACGACCATGAAAAAGTCGTAGAAAGAGAATTTAGTCGTAACGGCCACGGACGAGGAGAATAGCATAACTTGGCCAATGAGAGGTTCTAAAGTTCACTCCATTCCCTTGCTTTCATTCTCTGGAATTCCAGCCGTCACAGGATTATTTTCAAAATACTTCATCTAAACCTAGAGGGAGACTTTGACGCGGCTGCGCCACATAATTTCATTCATTTTCCTCTTTCTTCTTATAATTTATTATCATTCGAATGAAATAACGTCAAACTTCAACCATAAAGCTGAAATATTCTATAAAATAATTCAAATATAAGAAAAAGTCTAGAGAACTACTTTTTGAAAGTACATCGTTATTAAAATCATAAAATAAAATGAGAAAATTTTCTTTGGGATTCTGAATTGTATAGGCATAAGATCACCAGCCCCGTCATGGCCTTTCCTTCCCTATTTCTATATAAAATTCAATAAGAAAAAAGGTAAATTATTTTTTCTATTCACAAATCCAGAAATATGAAATTACTATGAAATATTTTATAGTATACCATTCGGAAAAGTTACTTCCGTATAAAATAATACACAATCAAAAGGATCCACGTTTTCATCTGAATAATATTTCAATATTTATGGAGTTACCCCTATTTATATTGTATTCACTTTAAAGTGTTTACTATTTATTAGCAAATTTACCAAATATATGTATTTTTTTTTATTTTCAGGGTTCCTGTGATACAGGGGGCATAAAAATGAGGAAAACTGTAGAAATCTCTATAATATCAAAGTGTTAATTCGAAGGGGAAGAATATATATATATATATATATATATATATATATATATATATATATATGTATAGGCCTACATATATGTGTATGTATATAGACATATATATACATACACACACATATATATAAATATATATATATAATATATATATATATATATATATATATATATATATATATGTATGTATATATATATTTATATATACATATATATTATTTATACACATTCATATCTATCTATATATATATATATATATATATATATATATATATATATATATATATACATATATATACACATATATGTATATATATATACATATATATACACATATATGTATATATACATATAAATGTGTATGTATATATAGACATATATATACATATATATTATATATATACACATAAATAACTATATATATAAATACATATAATACATACAAATATATATAAATACATATATATACATATATGTGTATATATACATATATATATATATATATATTATTATTATTATTAATATTATCATTTTTATCATTATTATTACACGCTAAGCTATAAACCTAGTTGAAAAACCAAGATGCTTTAAGCCCAAGGGCTCCAACAGGGGAAAATAGTCCAGTGAGGAAAGGAAACAAGGAAATAAATAAACTACAAGAGAAGTGATAGACATTCAAAACAAAATATTTTAAGAACAGTAACAACATTAAATTAAATCGCTCATATATAAACTAAAAAAAAAAAAAAAAAAAAAAAAAAACAAGCTTGCCGGAGTGTACCTCCAAGCAAGAGAACTCTTATCCAAGAGGGTGGAAGGCCATGGTACTACCCAAGACAAGAGAACAATGGTTTGATTTTAGACGGTCCTCCTCTCCTCCTAGAAGAGGCTTTTGCCATAGCTAAACAGTCTCTTCTATCCTTAATAGGAAAATAACCCCTTAAGCAAAGAAGAATTGTTTGGCAATCCAAGTGTTGTCAGTTGTATGAGGACAGAAGAATGTGAAAAGAATAGACTGAACTATTCGATGTATGTGTAGGTAACGGTAAAATGAGCCGTAACCAGAGAGAGGGATCCAATGTAGTACTGTCTGGCTAGTCAAACAACCCAATAACACTTTAGCGGTAGTATCTCTGGAGAGAGAGAGAGAGAGAGAGAGAGAGAGAGAGAGAGAGAGAGAGAGAGAGAGAGAGAGAGAGAGAGGAGAGAAATTTCCAAAAATTTAATTTCATTACAGAGTCATGCATACGCTATAGAAACGAGTTCCCTATTTTATTGCTATAGAAAGGGGAACCATGAAGCAATAAAACTTTAGAAATGAAAAAAAAAAAGTTAAAATTACTAGGAAAAACTCAAGAATACTGATAAGACCAGAAGCCACAACATAAGAAACATGTGGACTGACAGAGAGTCCTAAAAGTTTACTTTACTTCCAATTTCTCGATTCTTGGAAAGTATTTGGAAGATTTCTCAAAACACTTCCACTAAAAATGAAAACGACTTTTTTCAGAGAGAAATTTTTATTACTTCTTTCGGGGAAAGGTAAACAAAATGTGTGATGCTGAAGGCTTCCTAAATCAAAACAGCCTGCTACCATATTCATAAGATGATACACACCAGATTAATAACCTTCGTATTCACAGAAACATTATGAGTACTCCAGGAAGAACGAGAATTCGGGGAGATGCCCCACGCCCCCCTACCCCACTCTCTCTCTCTCTCTCTCTCTCTCTCTCTCCTCTCTCTCTCTCTCTCTCTCTCTCAAAATGTTTATGTTACAGCTATCAAAGATGCCCAAAACCTAATAATTCAGGTCAGCAGTTTTCGTCTAATCAAATAAGCCCAAAATATCAAAGCCCTTTTGTGTGTGTGTGTGTGTGTGTGTGTGTGTGTGTGTGTGTAAAAAGCTGAAGTTACCTAAAATTACATTACCAAAATATTTGAATTTCAATTCTTTACGAAGTTGTACCGAATTATTTTTTGGGTAAAAATTGTCAATCAACTAATAAATGATCTAATTAATGTGAAACCCTTTCATTAGAAATATGTTCTCAAATTCAATATTAAAAGGCTGAAACATAAATAAAGCTAAAAGCCACAATTTAAACACGTTTTCATATGGAAAGCTATGTAAATATTGGGAATAAAAAACATTTTTTATAGAATTACCTTAATCTATATGCATAGCTCAATCAGGTTTATCTCGCATAGCAATATCATTCAAGGCTTTTAGCTTTCTAGTGATAAAGGGGATATCTAAAAGGGTGATCTGATGAAATCTGCGACAAAATAAAGGTTACTATTCGAAAGGTGATGATGAAAACATATAAGAACGGAGATATGATGGAAGAAAAGGACAAATTAATATTTTTCGAAAATACTGAAAAACACAATAAGGTTTGCATTTTCGCCACCCTTGATATTCAATCAAAAGATCCAAAGACGTTATAAAACGAACAAAAGAGAGAGAGAGAGAGAGAGAGAGAGAGAGAGAGAGAGAGAGAGAGAGAGAGAGAGAGAGAGAGAGAGAGAGATTGATTATATAAAGAGCACACACGCATATAATTATATATATATATATATATATATATATATATATATATATGTATATGTATATATATACATATAATATAATATATATATATATATATATATATATATATATATATACCGAAGGAAGTTAACTGGTGAGAAATCTCTCACAGACTGAATACCGTATATATATTCTCTCTATCTCTCTCTAGAATATGGATGTAAGAATATAACAATGTAAGAATTGTTATATGCAAGGATATATCATTGTAAACATTGTTATATAGTTATATGTAAGGATATACCAATGTAAACATTATTATATAGTCAAAGGTTAATTAGGTCGTTAGTTAAATGGATACTGTATTCTTTCTCTTTTTATCATTTATATTTTATCATTGTTATATAGTTATATGTAAGGATATACCAATGTAAACATTATTATATAGTTAAAGGTTAATTAGGTCGTTAGTTAAATGGATACTGTATTCTCTCTCTTTTTATCATTTATATTTTATCATTTATCATTTTTATAATTTCGACACATTGTCTGTTCGACACTTTGTCTGTTCGACATTTTGTCCATTCGACACTTTGTCCTTCGACACTGTCTTTCGACACTCTGTCTTTCGACACTCTGTCCGCGCACGATATCGTCTTGGGTCTACAGTATCCTTATCAATACCCTTAGAACGTGTTTCACGTATGTGTATATATATATATATATATATATATATATATATATATATATATATATATATATATATATATACATATAATACATATATATATAATATATATATATATATATATATATATATATATATATATATATATATACATATTTGCATATATTTTCATATATTTAGGCAACAATACATATTCGAAAAAAAACTTGGATATTATTCCAATCTTGTGAATATTCCTGTCATCGGGTCCATATTATTTTACATGATAATTGACCTTTTTTTATTTTTTCTTCTCCGTGGAATCTTTTCATTTCAGTCTCTCATTACGTCGGGCCAGTCACGGACAGAGACGACATGAAAGTCAAATCAAGAAAAAAAAATTACAATAATTACCATCATAATTTCATAGAGAATATGAATTACCATCGTCATCATCAATATTTTTTCTACTCTCTCATAATAATTATTATTTCTAATCTCTCTCTCTCTCTCTCTCTCTCTCTCTCTCTCTCTCTCTCTCTCTCTCTCTCTCTCTCTCTCTCTCTCTCTCTAAATAACATTTCACTCTTAATATTTCTTTATTTTTCTCCCCTAACGCAATTTTATTTAATTTAATGTTTTGGCATTGCATCAGTTCTATTTTCTCTTATTCAAACCTTTCATATTTAAATCTCTAAGCAATTTCCTCACTTTATTTACCTCCCATTCTCTATTTTTCTATATTTAATTTCATCTACCTTTTCACCTGTTTTCTATTTCTCTATTCATCTGTCTTTCCCTTCTACCCCATATCTTTTAACGTTATTAATCCCATTTAGATTTTCACATACCCCACTGTTCCAATCTCCGGTTCTCCTGTGAAATATTGGAAATCGTAAAACTTTATAGCAGTGACACTGCCAAGCGAAAGAGAGCCCTACGCACCCTACCTCTAGGTTCTACGGCGCTTCGGGTTTAGGAAAAGAATTAAAATCAATTCCAGACTATGATGTACACCTCTATTTCTTTACGGTCTTTTGAAAGAGCTATATATGTGAGTGAGCGTTGTTATAAAAAGGCAGTAGAATATTACTTATATTTAAATGAATTTATATAATCTCAATTCTTTCTTTCTCGTTTATTCTGGTATAAGCTGTACCAAGTTACAGGTTATATGCAACACCCCTTGTACTCGCAAGAGTTATGTATATATGTATGTAAAAGTTTATATATCTACACACACACACACACACACACACACACACATATATATATATATATATATATATATATATATATAAATATATATATATATATGTATATATATATATGTATGTATATATATATATATATATATATATATATATATTTATGTGTGTGTGTATAAAATAATGATAAATCATATACACACACGATATATATATATATACATATATATATATATATATATATATATATATATATATATATATATATATATGTATATATATAAACGGGATCTGGCGAATTCAACGACATTCTCAATTTATCAACAACCCAATTCGCCGCAATTCACCGACAATCATTAACGCGATCGTTAAACTCCTCAAACAGCCGATATACTAAATTACCAAATTAGCTTTAGTTCAAGACAGGACTTCGTACTTCAGTGAAAAATAGACAATGATTTAGTTGATGAACATTTCAAATACTGATCCCACCTCAATCATGCGTCTCCATTTTATAGAATCCGAAAAAGTAAAGAAAAAGCTAGTTGTTTGAGGATATTTCTTTCATGAAGATAAGCATCGTGAAGACAAGATATACTGGAAGTGTAACAAATATCACAAGATGAAGTGCAAAGCGCGAGTAACTACGTTGAAGATGAAATTGTAACGGAAGTCATTGAACATAATCGTGTTTGTGATGCCGCTGAGAGTTGTCATGGGTAGATACAATAATGTTAAAAGGATATAAAAGACAAAAATATCTATTCCCAAAGTGTGAGCAGCGAGGCGAGACGAGTATTCGACTACGGCCCAGTTTGGGCTAACCTGTCATCACTTCACTGTCGTCAGGATTTTGGAAGTAAACCAAGCTTTGCCGAGAGCGCCTGCCGTGATAAGGGAACTGTCCTGTTTTGACCAAGATGTCATCGTCTTAATTAGTGGAGTCGGCATATTTATGGAAGGACACGTGCTTCCTTTTTGTTACGACTTAACACGTGGTCCAGATTGCATCAGAAAAATCTTCTAGAAGCTTCCATGGCGTGATCGAAGAGGGCGTTTTTGAGGAAGCCAATAGAGATGCACAATTGTTAAAAAGAACGCCTTCTATGGAAATGACCACTGTCCACTGTAATTAACTCCGCCCATACATGGGTATATAAACTAAAAAAGAGATAGGACAGGACATAAGACAAGAGAGGAACTATGTCCGAAGCAGATAAGATCCTAGTCCTAATGAGATAAGAAACAGAGAAGACCAGAAGTCTGATGGAGCCAGATTCTAACCTTCCCTTCAGACTACAAGAGCCAAAAAATCCTGTTATGACCGAGAAGAAGAGACAAATTGAAGCAGGCAGCCCTCCCTGCTTGTGACGAAAAGTAGCCAACACTGCCTACAGCAAGCCTTACTTCAACTGAATCATCGAATTCTTGGAAGAAGACCTCTTGATGTCCCTTCTTGGTGTGACCCTTTTTGGGACTTCGAATCCGGTCATCGTGCCAGTTTCATCTGAACTTCAGCCGCCCTTCTGCAAAGTTCTCAAGCCTGAAGTCTCCGAACTAGTATTGTCTCAGCAGCCGCAGAAAATTATTCCTTAAGTATTTCTACCTTACTGACTGTTCCCCTTTTCTGTTGGTGTTTTGATTGATTTGATTTGTCAGTTAAATAAACGAAGAAGTGACATTAGTTTTTATTGTAAGTTTATGAATAAACGTGGTGTTTTTTCAAGTGTTTCTTTTCATACTCATTTCCCATATTTTGAAGGTTTTGTTGAAATTTATTTTACTTATCATAAGAACCTGTAACGATTTTAAGATCGTAACAGAGTGAAACACATAAAATTGTAGAAAACATGTGTAAAAAGGCCATATCAACCACAGAACCACCTCAAACCACTATCAAATGAACTTAAGAACTGTAGCGAAGCTGCAGCTTTCAAATTTCCGAATATGCGACCAATGAAAAGGACGATAAGAAGTACAAGATTTAAAAAATAATTGTTTGCCACCACTTCCACAGTGTCAAAGTGAATTAACTCTTACTAGAGAAAATACAAAAACGTATGGAGGTGAAGAAATTTTTGTTTTTGACTCTAGGTCTATTAAAAACCGCATATTGTTTTTTGCCACTGCACGAACACCCGTCTTTTGGCAAATAGTGACCATTGGTATGGTGCCAGAACGTTTAAAGCCGTTCCGATGGTATTTTATCAGCTATATACATTTCATGGATTTCAAGAAAATATGATAATTAAACTTGTGTATGACCTACTACCCGATAAGTCAAAAGCAACTTACAATACTCTACTTCGAGACAACTCTTGATTTTGAACCTGCAATGGTAAAGGCATGCAAAACAGAATTCCCAAAAGTAGTTTTAAAAGGATATTTCTTCCATTTTACTCTGTGTCTTTCGTGCCATTTAGGCTAATAGACTGAAAAGGATTCGGAATTTCCTCTATATCTCCGTTATCTACCGGCATTAGCATATTTGCCTGTTGATAATGTCGTCTTTGCATTTAAATTACTGTGTGATGCTAATATTCTTCCTCTTGAAGCTGACACTGTAGTGAACTATTTTGAAGATACGTGAATAGGACGGCTTGACAGAAGAAACCGCCACAGACCTCCAAAGTTTGAGCTCGAGATGTGGAATGTTTATCAAACAGCTTTGAATTCGTTACCAAAAATAAATAACGCGGTTGAAGGGTGGCATAGGACATTTTAAACACCGGTTACTGGACACCACCCTAATATTTAGAAATTGTTCGACTACTCGAAAAAAAAAAAAAAAAAAAAAAAAGCTATAGTGATGTAAAAGTCAATCAATACTTAAGTGGCACTACATCTCAACCACCAAGAAAGAAATACCGTGTCTCTTCTGAAAGGATAAGACGAATTATAGAAAAATGTCCGTCCTATAGCAACGTCATTGATTATTTGCGAGCAATAGCCCATAACCTAGCTTTTTAGCTTTCGCATTTTAAATAAACCAAATTTATGGCATTTTATTCATCTCAGTAATTATGTTTTTGTGTATTTTATTTCCTCATTGAAAATTACAGTTTTAATTATGCTTAATAAATATTGAAAAAAAAATTATGCATAGTTTTGTGATATCCTAAATAAAGACTACTTTTCAAAATAGTTATACAGAATAGTTAAGCAAGTAATTCATAAATCGAAATGATAGAAAACATGTAAAATCAAGGATCCAATCTTATTTATTTAAATTAGATTTCCGCTTCACAAAGGCAGGGTACCCATGTTTGCACAAGAATGGAATGGACATTTTTAAAATTGTTGCCGGCGAACTGGTTGTCGATATATTGAGAATGTCGGTGAATTGTTGGCGGTGAATTCGCCTAGACCTTTTATATTTTATATATATATATATATATATATATATATATATATATATATATATATATATATATATATATATATATATATATATATATATATATATATATACATATTATATATAAAAATTTATATATACATACATATATATATACGTATAATTTATACATTTATTATATATATAAACATGTACAGTATATATATATATATATATATATATATATATATATATATATATATATATATACTGTACATGTTTATATATATATATATATATATATATATATATCTCACAAATATATAAACATGTATATATATATACATACATATATATATATATATATATATATATATATATATATATATATATATATAGTATATATATATATAGTATATATATATATAGTATATATATATAAATATAGTATATATATATAAATATAGTATATATATATAAATATAGTATATATATATAAATATAGTATATATATATATATATATATATATATATATATATATATATGAGATGGTAAGTGGTGGGATGAAGATAAGAAAGCTTTAAAAAGGCAAAAACAAAAATTACTAGAGCCGAAGTTCATAAAAAAAGAGGATGGAAATTATTGTCAAGGATTAAGTGAGAGAAAAAAGGATGCAATCTGACTAGTAACCCAGAGAAGAGAAGGTGAACATAATCTTCAAGACGAATAGAATTGTTTTATACAGATGTAAATACACAGAGAACGATGCAGGTGGAGAGATACTGCCGGGCTTGATTATAGTTCTGGGTCTTGGAAGTGAATATTTTAAATGTTTGATGAATGCGGAAGATACAAGGGAAGAAGACCCGAGTTACGCAACACTTAAAGGTGTCAGGTTGAGAATGCTTGTGGGAGTGAATGCTGAAGAAGTAAAAAGGTGATTATGATGTTGAAGAAATATATGACATCAGGAGTTGATGAGATTACAAGTGGGAGGCAATTGTATGGTAGTGATAATGTGATTTGGTAGCTGATCAGTGTTTGTCAGGTATACTTGCCTTAGGGATAGGTCCCCCAAAATGGGCGAGAGGAATAATGGTTTCACTGTATTACTTGCTAAGCTATAACCCTAGTTGGAAAAGCAGGATGCTATAAGGCCGAGGGCTCCAATATGGATAGTAGCCCAGTGAAGAAAGGAAATAAGGAAAAACTACAAGAGAAGTTCAAGAGCTATAACAACATTAAAATAAATATATAAACTATAAAAACTTTAAAAACTTGGATATAAAGAGGATAAAACCTTCAAAATAACAAGAGGAAGAGAAACAAGATAGGATAGTGTGCCCAAGTGTACCCTCAAGCAGGAGATCTCTAACCCAAGACGGTGGAAGGTCATGGTACAGAGGCTACGGCACTACCCAAGACTAGTGAACAACGGTTTGATTTTGGAGTGTCCTTCTCCGAGAAGAGCTGCTTACCATAGCTAAAGTGTCTCTTCTACCCTCACCAAGAGGAAAGTAGCCACTGAACAATTACATTGCAGTAGTTAACCTCTTGAGAGAAAAATCGTTTGTTAATTTCAGTGTTATCAATTGTATGAGGAAAGAGGAGAATGTGTAAAGAACAGGCCAGACTATTCTGTGTATGTGTCAGCTAAGATGAAATGAGCCGTAACCAGAGAGGGATCCAATATTGCACTGTCTGGCCAGTCTAAGGACCCAATAACTCTCTAGCGGTAGTATAAAGGTAAAACGTGACAAAGCTTACTGTACAAATTATAGCATTACCTAGTATATCAAGGAAACTGTAAGATACGATTTTGAATGATAAAAGGACTGGAAAGGGAAGAACAATGTGGGTTTGAGCAAGGAAGAGGGTATGTGGGTCCAATGCTTGTCATGAAACAGTTAAGCTACAGGTCTAACAGTAAAACTAAGAATAATGACAAGAGACAATATTGAGAATATTTAGTATAGATGAAAGGTTGTTGAAGAAAATTAAAAGTTTTATGGTGGATGTGAAGCTGCGTTAAAGTATCTAGTTAGGAGAGTGTACTAATTTAATGTTTATAGGAAATGCAAAGAAAGGTAAAGTTATAAAAAGAAATGAAAACAAGGAAATAAAGAAGGTGGGATAATCGATGGAGGGCAGAAGAATGTAAATGATTGATTCGGATAAGCATCCTGGAATAAATATAACATATGATGGCAAGATGAAAGATGATATTCATATAAGAGAAACAAAAAATATAAAAGGATCTGGGCTAAAGATGGTATGAGTTGCCCATAGATGCTAAGGTGGTGATATAATTATAAAGGGACAGGTGTACTAACTCTTCTTAAGGAAGTGAAGAGTGTAAGCTGAGTGGGAGCGAAAAAGAAAATATTATAGGAAAAGACTGAAACTGTTGAGATGAACAATTTTCATAATATACAGTATGTAGTGCAGGAATGAAAAATATGAAGATACACGAGTGGTAAAATTTTCAACATAGATGAAACGATGGTTCAGATTATTTCATTTTGAGGTGGTAAAAGAACGATTGACAATGCGTTAGGGAAAAGTGTGTATGATTCAAAATTGCTAAGGGGTGCGAGGAAGTCTGTAAGGGTTGGATAGACAGTGTGAAAGACGTATTGGGAAACAGAAGGTTAAATAGCACAATGTGTGTGAGGTTTGACACATTACTGTTGAAACTTCTGTGTGAAATAATGAAGCAACCAATGTATGTATTAGGTATGTATTAGCAAGAACAAAAGTAGACTTTTAGACAACTTAGAACGCCGACTAACTCAAATGAGCACAGTTATGACACCATTTTAAAAAGAATAAATGTACACTGTTCAATCATGATCATACTTTCGATCCGAAAACCCTACTAACTTCAAAACCCATTCCGGTACAAAAGTGGTTTGAATAGGAAGCTTACTCGGTAAAACTAAATTTCAAAATGTATTTTATTCTATGGTTACCTATGAATGAAAAATATATTTTTCATTATTACAGTATGTAAAATAATTTGTAAAATACTAAGATTTTTATAATGT
>NC_090752.1:49986723-49994223 GCF_036898095.1 Palaemon carinicauda
TTAATGGTTATTTTTGGCGGTGGAGTAAATTGTTCCTAGAATAATTCACGTTTCCAAATGAAAATTTCAGGGATTGATGTGAAACATAGTTTTTCAGTTCTTCCCAAATTTCATTGTACTAACTAATATTAAAAAGACCCAGCCATCATGTAACATTCTTAAATAGGCTGTTAAATGTAGCAACATACAGTGAACTGCGTGATAGTGAGCGACACCAACGAGGGATAATGTCCATCTCATAAACAATATCCGTCCCGAGTTGCACCTGCCAGTAGTAATAATAATGTATGATACTACTAATACTATTACTGTAATTACTGAAATATTGATGATCCAGAGGGCGACAACTGCACATCAATAAGAAAATGCTCGTCAATAAAAAAGATATTCTGGGAAACACAGTTCCACAAAATTCTTAATAAAGCATAACAGGAAAGAAAAGAAAAAAGATAATCATTGTAGGCCTGGAAAACGTTACCAAAATATCGTGACGAGAGAAGAAAAGCTTTCCTAAAATTGCCTACCTCTATTCTCGGATATTCACATTCGCATACTAATGAGATGGACGATTTGTTGTTCACGGGAACAATGCCAGTCAGCGTTGAAAGACTCGATTTCCTAAAATACGCGTTAAGCATTACATTACAGTTCGGATTCATTTCCAAACTGGGTCATATCAGCTGTAATGCCTAAATAATACTGAAGAATTAAAAAAAATACTATAAATACATTAAATTATTTCACATTCGGTGGCACCTGCGACCACAATTTCTATAAATGAGGCAATAAAAGAACTAAAATTTATGACACTTGCCCAAATTTCACACTTGACGTATAGGACAATGAAGCTTCAAAATATTCCAGATGAAATTTACAATAATAACCTGTGTATTGGTTTACCTTTGAATTGTTAGTAACCTCAGTGATTGGTACTTCTATAGTTACTATGATCTTAAAATGTTTATTAAATTTAAAATAAGCAAAAAATACAAAAACTTGTATGTGACCAACTCAGTAATTTTCATTTTATACTTTGAGAGTTGACACTAAGAATTTATCTTTATATAATATAATAATTTAATAAACATCGTGCTATATTACATATTGAAATTTCCTCCTCCCTACGCTACGTTTGAGAGAGAGAGAGAGAGAGAGAGAGAGAGGAGAGAGAGAGAGAGAGAGAGAGAGAGAGAGAGAGAGAGAGAGAGAGAGAGATAGAGAATAGTAGACTTAACAAATAGTGGGTCAAAAATAGCGTCAGTTCCAGGAAGCAATATATCACAACTTTCCTGAAAGTTTAATCACCCTTAATCATCCATAAAATTTATCCACAACGAAAAATTTCAAAAACAGCTTGTTGGAGCGGAGGCGAGGCCCAAGGAAATTAGTTGATGTCAGTCTGTGGTATTAAACTATGAAGTCAGGGCTAAGTTAGGGAGACACTACTACTTCGTTCAGACCTTCCCATTAACGTCAGGCCCGGACACACTTCGTTTAAAATAAAATCTTATGGCGCTAAAATGGAGATAGCCGTTGTCTGTCATTTCGCTTATTTACAGAGTGGCATTGTGTTAAACTTACTTTCTCTCTCTCTCTCTCTCTCTCTCTCTCTCTCTCTCTCTCTCTCTCTCTCTCTCTCTCTCTCTCTCTTTATACATATATATGCACATATACACACACACATACACACACACACACATATATATATATATACATATATATTAATATATATATACATATATATATATATATATATATATATATATATATATATATATTAATATATATATACACATATATGTAATATATATATATGTATATATATATATATATATATATATATATATATACAGTATATATATATATATATATATATATATATATATATATATATATATATATATACAGTATATATATATATATATATATATATATGTGTGTGCTTGCACGGTATATATATATATATATATATATATATATATATATATATATATATATATATATATCAAATAATAAACACCAAAAATTTCAATATGAAGTTCACTTAACCTCTCAGGAATAATTTAGTCTAAGGACAATAATGATAATTTAATCTATCCGGCCAGTGACACGAACCTAAAACTGAATCAATACTATACTATAGTCAATTTATTTTAGTGAGGCAGATTTGCACCGGCTCACAGGGCTGCTTTTTTAGTTCAGAAAAGTTTCATAATAACTGATGGGTCGAAAGTATTTTTGTCCGAATACCATCATTGTTTTAAAATGTTTACCAAGTAATGTGAATCGAAACTTATTTACTAACCTAAATTTCCACCTCAGATATACTGTACGTTTTGTCAATAAATAATGTTAACTAATAAATATATTATGAACTTTCATGATGGTAAATCTGAATTTAATAACAACACCCGCTGAACTCACGACAGGAGCTTGTTTTCGGATGAACGCTGCATAATTTTGTAACTTTTCTCATATTTTAACACAAATTGGGATAAATTACACTAAGCATAAGAAAAACATGTCATAAACTTTCTTTGAATAACAGAATCTACTAAAAACATGGAATTAATAAAACTCGCTATTGGTGAAAATAGGACAAAGGCCTCAGACGTGTCCGCATTCATGTCTGGGGTTTGGGCAGTTTTCATCATCACTCTGGCCGCTGCGGACTAGTGATGGTCGGAGATTTCCGTCTGATCGCTCATAGCAAAGAAACCTGGTATGGATGGCCCTGACTAGTACCGCTTTGCTGATCACCATACACAGACCTTTTCACAAACTTAAGTTATCCCCACTCATACAGGGATATACATACGTATGTACATACAAATTATATATATATATATATATATATATATATATATATATATATATATATATATATATATATACATACAAATTATATATATATATATATATATATATATATATATATATATATATATATATAAACATAGAAATTAATGGGAATGGTCATTGCTAGATACCTTCCACTTACAATTCTAAAAGCTTTGGAAATATATAACGAACAGTAGCAGTTCAAATCTCCTAACAGTTCTAGTGCTTAAGTGTTTACCTCGCATATCTAAAGATTTCGTGAGTCGGCCACTCGCCTTAAAAGATCATCCGAAACTTTAATGGACGGGAAACTACAGCTTTTAACAGTGATCGGACTAAGTTTCCTCAACTGGTGAATTTTCTAAAAGATATACTGTGTACACACGCACACACATACACAAGGGAGAGGGGTTGTTATTTTAGCGTTTGCAATAAAAAAAAAATTTATGGTGAATTCTCAAGAACTATTACGAACATTATATGGACATACAGTATGTTGTCCTGTGCAATAAGGATAGTCAACATGTAGTGAATTTCTTGCTTGGATTAGCAGTCTTGTTTCTTTCACCTTGGTAAGTAATTTCCCTCCGGTACGAATTGTTGTCTTGACCCTATTTTATATTACCGTTATGTTTGATCATTAATATTTCACTATGCTTAACAGATATCACTAGAATACCTATTTTTACTTACCCAACATAATATATTGAAAAGCTATAATATTAGTGTTATAAGAAGCAGAGTTAGATATGTACTGTATACTAAGCCATGCTATTCACTATAGATGGGAGCCATTTGCATCTAAAAAGAACTAACTACAAAATGTGATCCTCACAGCCCACTATATATATATATATATATATATATATATATATATATATATATATATATATATATTTATATATATATATGTGTGTGTGTATATAATGCGACAATTCCATTTCGCATGATGTATTCGTTCGTAAGAATCCTTCTTGCAAAGATCACCAGGAATAAATCCTTTATGTATAAACAAAACCGTATATATTCTAGTCCTTATTATGACCCAATATGCATCCTTTCACATATTCATGGCAGACGTACTTATTTGCGTCCTAATCCTCACATGAAATCCCCTTTGATACTTTCATCCTATTCCCCGTACGAGACACACTGACGTCACCCTGGATATAAAAATCCATTTGCAATCCTCTTAAGAGAGGCTTCGTATCCTTTAGATACTTACGACCTTGTTCGTCCTATTTTCATTCAATGTCGGAAGAATGGCAGAGAAATAACAATAGGAAATGCAACGACTCCGAGTGAAGTCAAATCTTTTGATGGAATCTATATTTGAGAGAAGACTCACACACACAACACGGCTTTTTATAATAATAAAAGATTGAATATTTTTCCTATCATATGTCACGTTCTCAAGCTAACTTCATACGGCATAACCAAATCTATATGAAAATAAAAACTCACTTGTACCAAGCAAAATTGAGATCTAAATATATATTTATCCATCTTAATGAATAATAACGTAATTACATTTGCAGAATTAAAATTACTCTTTCAAGTTTCCTTCGAAAACCTTATATGAAATGGGATCGAAGGTATATTGACTAGGACTTACGTTTACTATTTTTCTTTTGTTCGTTGTATATATAAATCTGTGGATTCAGCCATCGATGAAAATTATACAGCTAGGTATCTTATTGAATTTCTGAATTTTTTAGAGCTTCCAGGATTTCCTCCACACCGTCTTCTAATAAAGGTGGGAGAGTATTTAAATTTTCATCGCGGTCTTCTGGCCCCCTTTGCCCAATTCTCCTGACCTGAGCTATATGATTATGGCGTTATTTGCTTCACAGGAAAAAGTTATATAATATCTATTTACTTATATATTTGAAATATATATATATATATATATATATATATATATATATATATATATATATATATATATATGTATGTATATATATACATATATATATATATATATATATATATATATATATATATATATATATATATATATATATATATATATATATGCTTATCTGTGCGCACGACAATATATATCGATAAAGATTTGAAACGTAAAAAGAATAGCGAAATTCAAAAATGCAAATCCCATCCGGATATCTTTGCCTGGAACTCTGACTGCTCCATGCAGAGCACATCATTCGGTCCAGCGAGCAGGAGCGAGTGCGTGCGCCCCAAGTTGCATATTGAATGCGTAAGGGAGATAGCGGCCTCCTCTTTCCGAGCCCAGCTGCTCCCTCTGAATGGACCAGATCATTATTTTTGGAGAGCGCACTTTCAATCCTATTCATGCCAGTTTCAATCGCGTATCGGATGCTCTCTACATAATGATGCTGGGACTCGAGTTGCGGACGCCACAAAATGTCTCGGATAATGTTGCACGTCGGTGACGAGATTGGGATTGAAAACTGGTTATGGTGGGGTTAACTTGCGGGTTTCTTTCATTATGCCTTAAAGCTGCTGGCTCTTCGACCATGAATTTCAGATTCAATTTTATTATTCAGGTCTCATAATAAGGACGTTCTCTTTCGATGAAGATACCAAAAGGTAGTCCAGTTTCTCCAGACAGTAAATAAGACTAAAAATAACCAATCTTTACATAAAATGAACTGGAGAATCGACAAAGGAGTATTAAGGGAATGCACATCATATACTCGAAATTTTTAATGCATATTGAACTTGTTTAAACTTTTTTTTTTCTTTCATGGTTTTCTTCCGCTTCACCATAAACCAACGAACCCCGCCCCCCCCTTGCTTTCTTGTGTCCTGGATTACATTTTCGTTTAGAATACAAAAAAAATACTTACTTTCATCATTTTTTTTTTAAATTTAACCAATTAATATCGTAATTTTTTAAAGTATAGGAATATTTCATCCATTCAATTACATTCGTTTTATATTTTATATTTCAGCTCCAGGTTTTGCCTCTGCCCATTCCCCTTTAACTGAAGAGTCTAACGAACTACAAAAGAAAATAAGAAAACAAAATGCAAGTTGTTCAGGTGCATTTCGTTAATGAAGCTTTCATTTTTACAAATATTACCACCTTCATTTCAACGTGTAATGCCACATTTTTCTTTGAACATTTATGCTATTTAATACAGTCCTAGTAGTGATATAGTGTTTTTTCATAAATAGTAAATAGGAAAAATCACTGATTTAAACTTCTTAACATGATTTCAATTATATGAGCTAAATTAGAAAAATTAACAGTCAGTAGCGAAATTTTCTAATACTGTTTTTTGCTCTCTAGGAGTAGAAAAGAACTTAATTCCATCATGAGTTCTATTACATCAACCTTGTCACTGATAGAAGTAGCGATATTTCAAAAAGAGAAAGAGTAGGAGTACACTTCCATTGAACAGCAAAGGCTTCATTACGATGCTATTACTTTCCTCCTATGGAAAGTAAGAGTAAATAGATGTGTGTTGTCTAATTCCCTTATTTCTAGATTTTGAGTTTACGAAAAGGTAGGTTGAATAGGGTAACAAAGGTTGAGATAGTTAAAATAGGAGGACTATTAGAACGAAAGAAAGAAAGATTATTAGAATTAATATTTTTCTTAGGTGAAACAATAATAATTAACTCAGGATGACTCATCATCATAAATCCACTGGATTATAACATTAAGAGAGATGTGTGCGTGTATCTAATGAGCCACAACTTCAGAGAAAAGATAAAAGAAAGAGCTGTGAGCAGATCTTAAAGGTGACTGAAGTAAAAGAAACCACCATTTCTGTAAGAACGTGCAGGAGAGAGAGAGAGAGAGAGAGAGAGAGAGAGAGAGAGAGAGAGAGAGAGAGAGAGAGAGAGAGAGAGAGAGAGACTGTGTTTTACATCTTGCAAATTAAGAAAGCAAAATAAAGCAAGCGAGTCAGTAGATTCTCTTGCCGCAACACTGTAAATTTTCACATCAAATATCTTCAAGACTGTTTAATTTCTCACTGACAAAGGTAACTTTTTTGTTTTTTTCACAAAAGATTTGTGTTAAATTAGGAACATACACACAAAAAATAATCACTCGTTCTTCCTCAGAATTCTGCAAAAGTAAATGGGCATTGAAAAATTTATATAATAAACTGTTTTACTCAATTGATGAAAGTATGTTATGTAAGTATGTTATGTATATGTAATGTATAATTACGCATGGACACAATTACCTCTGTAAGAAGCTTACCTTTACGAAAAACTTCTAATTTATGAACTAATATTAATCAGAGTTATTACAAATAATCCCTTCTTCCCGGACCTTAGATTACTACCTCTCTCCCAAAATCGAATCACGTTTTTTTTCCGTGATCATCCTAACCAGGTGACAAACAAACCCAACTAGACAACATGGCCTTTTTGTCTCAGGCTAAATCAATTACAAATATCTATTCGTAGGGTTATTTTTGTACTGTAACTCCTTTCTCATAACTAGATACAGCAGCTACCGTAATAAGCTTTAATAATTAATGGCTTCCATAAAATGGGATTTCTGTGAAGATTGCTGGGAATAAAAAGATAATATTTGTTGTCGAAGAACAGAAATACATGGAGATAAAGATGAAAAAAAACAAACAAGAAGCATTAAAACAGTAATACTAACACACTAATTCTCTTCCTTGACCTCTCATTCACTCCATTTAC
>NC_090752.1:50004223-50029223 GCF_036898095.1 Palaemon carinicauda
TCAAAAAACGCCTTTTGAGTTACACCATATATAGCATCAAGGATTCTAAAGCCATCATTAAATTAAATGGGTTATGAGATGTTTACGTTTAAAATTCCTTGATCACTGGGGTGGGGGTAGAGTCTACTAAGATCTTTTTGAGTTTACATCATGCAAAACTTAATTTAGTTTTAGCTCCGATGAACAACAATGTAATAGTTTTAGTAGTCAATAAAGTGCTGAAAAAAGATTTTAATTGAAAAATCCATTGGATAATATTAATGACATTCCTACTTTCTACTCGAAATCGTAAACTCATAAAATCGCCTTACTCAATCTCATTTGAGGAGGTTTAAGATTTTTTTCTAACTATTTGAAATTATCGGTTGTAATTAACTTGGATCCTAAAAGAATTGGTCATATATTTAAAGACCTATTTCCAGTAGAACCAAAATAAGGTAATATGAAAAATAGGTGCCATTTAAATTTTATAAATCTAAAGGAGAGAGAGAGAGAGAGAGAGAGAGAGAGAGAGAGAGAGAGAGAGAGAGAGAGAGAGAGAGAGAGAGAGAGGAGCCTTCCCTAACTGACTTATTTTATGTTTGGGTTCCCCCAGGTCCCTCAGTGTGAGGCACCTCATATATCCACCAGAGAGTTGCTAATGCTTCTTCCGGTGTATTTTGCATCTTCCAGTCTTGGATGGTCTGGGATGCATCTTAGGTATTTATCGAGCTTATTCTTAAGCACATCTACGCTCAGCTCAGCTGGCAGCGCATTAAATAGTCGCTGCATTATCGATGCTGGTGCGTAGTGGATTAATGTCCTGTGCGCCTTCCTAAGTTTTCCTGGTATTTTTTGGGGCACTATTAATCTACCTCGACTTGCTCTTTCTGATATGTTTAGCTCCATGATGTTTTCAGTAATTCCTTCTATTTGATTCCATGCTTGTATCATGATGTAGCGTTCTCTTCTCCTTTCTAGACTGTATAGTTTTAAAAATTGCAGAGAGAGAGAGAGAGAGAGAGAGAGAGAGAGAGAGAGAGAGAGAGAGAGAGAGAGAGAGAGAGAGAGAGAGAGAGAGAGAAACAGTATTTATGTATTCATCAGTTCATTTGACCCCCTCTAATGAAATTTGTACTATCTCACAATCCTCGGCATCTTAAGTCTTCGTCTTTACTATGCATGTCACTTTGCATGAATGGTTGACATTTTCAGGGCTATTCCATATCCTAGTCACGCAATGCGTCACAAATTAATTCGTTTACATACGCAGATGCCGGTAATAGAAATTTACGAGGTGAATTTACCCTAGGAAACTCTTAGAACGAGAGAGATACATACTAATCTATATGCAACACATATTCAAGTAACTTTCACATTCAGACATTTGGCATATATATATATATATATATATATATATATATATATATATATATATAATATATATATATATATATATATATATATTTGGTAATAAAGTTTTTCCTAACAAGGGGTGGCACTAACAGTAATAAAACAACAATTCTGTCACTGGCATATTCATATCATCATAAATGAATCGTTATAAAATTTTGTGTAGTAAACTTCCAAAACATCAATGTCTTCATACACTGATCAGTTTACTAAATTTTTGCACAAACTTAAACGTTTTCCGAACATTATGGCCTTTCCCTTTTCATTGCCTGTTTCATGTCCCATATCCAAGCGTTTCTATATCTTGCTCTCCTCCTACCTCCTAACACATGAATTTTTCTTTCTTTTAACCACCATACCATTGTCAATTTTTTCCACAAAAACAAACCTTTTTCAAATACTCCGATCCATATTGCTTCGTTTTGTAGACTTTTTGACACCTACAGTATATATATCGCCATATTTCTCAAAAAGCTCCTTACATTCAATATGTCATAAAACAGGTATATAAAGCTATCAATCCCTTCAAATATATCGAATTTGGCTTGTAAAAACATTTCAAACATCTTCCTAATCTTCTGCACACACCCTGCTACCTTTCTTGCTTAAGCTATTCTATAATACAATCTGTCACCATTCTATCATCATGAAACACATTTCCTCTGGAAACTCTTACATACATATACCAATTCCACTTTCCATTAATCATCTAAAAGGTTTCTATTCAACTTTATATGCTAGTCATATTCACATTCAAAGTCAACTTCACTTCTCGCAAAGGCTTATTTTACACTTTCTATAGATCATTTTTAATTAGAACTGAATCATCGGCCTATACACACTAAATACATAAACATATAAATCCATATTCTTGTAAGTCTGGCGGCATGGAGTAAATTTTCCCACAACGTGACATAGGCGCTGAAGATTGTTGGAAGAGGTTGCAGACAGAAAAAATTCGGCAGGGAACGACCAACGGGTCAACATACACCATTTCAGCTGCCGAGACATTCAGGACGTCTTTAGGAGAGGCCCTTAGACCCAGGAGGACCCAGGGAAGCTGGGTAAACCTGTTGGAGTCCTTGCAGCAGGACATCAAAGCTGCTTTGACGGTACGGTGAAAACGTTCAACCATACCGTTGGTTGCAGGGTTGTATGTGGTTGTTTGATGAAGGGTGATACCCAGGAGATTCGCCAATGATGTCCACAACTGAGAGGTGAAAATGGTACCCCTGTCGGAAGTAATATGCTCAAGGATACCAAATCTTGCTATCCATCCTAAGAGCATGGCAGACGTACACGAGGCACACATTGCCGTTTCAATGAGAATGGCTTCAAGCTAACAATTGGGGCGGTCGATGACGGTATATAGGTAACAATGTCCTTTTGATGTGGGTAGGGGACCTATATCAACGTGGATGTGGGCAAAGCATGGCTGAGGTTGAGGAAAAGTGCCCACTTCTGAATCCGTGTGTCAATATACTTTTGTGGTTTGCATTCTTAGTAATGCCATACCAAATGAACTTTGTCTTCAGCAGCTGTGTAGTAGAACAGAGCGAGGGATGGGTAAGGCAATGAATGAAATCAAACACCTGTCGGCGCATGGGAGAAATTATCCACGGTCTATGCCTACCAGTACTGACGTCACAGAGGAGGGTGGCGTTTGAGTCGTCATATGGGGCGTCCTCTCAACAGAAGGATTTGCAGGATGTCCTACATGCTTGGTACTCTGGATCTTTTCATTGGGCTTCTGCCAAGGCATTGTAATTAAATCCCAGGTGGATTGCAACCCATGTGTTTCTTGACAGGGCATCGGCAACGGGATTAATTTTCCCAGGAACGTGCTGAATGGTACAATTGTCACGGTGGAGAGATGTCGGCGTTGACACACGGACTGTCGAGTGAAGGCGTGCACCCGAGGCATGTGGTCCGTGCTAATGACGAAGGGCGTACCTTCCACGAAGTGGTGAAAGTGACGGACAGGTAAGTGCGCTGCCAGCAATTTGCAGTCAAAGGTAGAGTAGCCGGATTCTGTCTTGGACAGTTTCCTATTAAAAAAAGGCCGTTGAACACCTGCTCAAGGACCACCTCAAAACCGACGTCGCTGGCATCAGTGGAAAGGAGAGGTGCATGTGGCACAGAAAAGTAAGAGCAGCAGCGGTTCAAAAGGCATTCTTTGTGTTGCAAAAGGCCGCTTCTTGAAGGGGACCCAATTTCTCGTATTTTGGCTTCCCCTTAAGGGAGACGTAGAGGGGGGCAAGAGTGGTGGCGATGGCTGGTATGAAACGGTGATAATAGTTAATCATGCCCAGAATTCTTGCAGTAATTTGACGGTCGAGGGCGTAGGGAAGTTCTGAACGGCTGCTACCTTCTCAGGGAGGGGTTGGACTCCTTCAGGAGTGATGAGGAGCCCTAATAATGATACTTCATCCACGGCAAAGGTACACTTCTTGTACCGTACTACAAGACCGTTCTGTTGTAGGAGGTCAGGCACGATGCGTAAATGACAAAGATGTTCCTCTTTCGAGGAAGAGAACACAAGTATGTTGTATGCGTAACGTACCCAGAAGGGGAGGTCCCATAAGTTGCCGTCCACGAGACGTTGGAAAGTGGCCCCAGCATTACGAAGGTCAAAACAGGAGTAATTGAAGGTGTATGTACCGAATAGGGTGGTGATGGCGGTCTTGGGAATGTCTTCTGAGTTCATGGGCACCTGATAACACCCCTATGGCCACCTGGTAATACCCCTTAAGGAGGTTAAGCGTGGAGAAAACGTTCGCTTTGTGCAAGTAGGTCACATGGACGGTGTTTGGGAGGGCATAGTGATTCGGTTCTGTCTGCATGTTCAGGCACCTGTAATCCGCTGTCTGATGCAGAGAGCCATATTTCTCCAGGACAATGTGCAAGGGTGATGACCACGGGTTTGAGGCCTTTTGGTAAAGGCCCAATTCTTCCATTTCTGCAAACGTTTGTTTATCGCCTGACAAATGATTCGGTGCCAGACGCCTGAATCTGGCAAACATTGAGGGCCCCATCGTCTTTATATGGTGATATATACCATGTTTTGCGGCAACTGTGGGCGTTTGACCAATTCTGGACGAAAAACTTCCGGGTACAATGTGAGGAGGTGGGCGTATGCATCCGTGGGTAAGCTGGTGTAAGCTGATGTGGAAAGCGAAGTCAGAGGGAGCGGGTTAGAGACGTGTCGAGGAGTATAAACCTGTGTTGACTAACTGTCGGTGAGCTAAATCGACCAAGTGGTAGAAGTGTGACAGGAAGTCGGCACCAAGGACTGGCAATGTGACATCAGCAACGAGAAACTTCCAAATATATTTGGCATTTCCAAACGATAGTGTGAGGGTTTCATAACCATGGGTGAGTATCTCAGATCCATTAGCAGCTACCAGGCAAATGTCAGAAGACCTAGATAGATTACATCGTGTCCTGGAGAGTGGCCTTAATAAAAGAAGTATGCCCATACCTGCATCATGTAAAAAGAAAAGATTAGGGATAGAGGAGGCCACAGCCGCAACCGATGGCCTCCTTATATGTGTTTTTGGCCACTGACAACTATTCACACTTTTATTCACAGTAGTTCCGAGTTAGGAGTGGTCGTAGCATAACTGCAGATGATAGGCATCAGGAAGTGGCTGCAGAGGTCATTGGTTGGGGTGTAAGTGAAGGGTTGTATATGTGGGTGGTGGGCGCCACTGTCTCCACTCCAGCACGTCACGGGGTATGCGCTTGTGTCCTATCGCATTCACTTCGCCTTCGACACAAAGTATATTTACTTAACAAGGAGAGCTGTCTGTGGCAGATTGTAGGCAAGCGGTACTGGTAATTTCCCTGAGGGTGAGTGAAGCCTTTTGGTCCTCCAATGGTTGTTGAGAGAGTTGAAAAAGTATTGCTATGCGAGCGGCTGGCGATGGCAAGTACTGCTCCAGGAGATATGATTTGAGGGCATCCTACGTGATTGGTGTGTCTCCTTGCCCACACAGCCCATTGGAGATTTCCGGGAAATTATCCTCGGGGATCACCACGAGAATGTAATCGGCTTTGGTACCTGACAGAGTCACGCCCTTGACTTCAGCAGGCTGGAACCAAGCGAACGCTTCTCCATTGGCAAAGGACGGTAGTCTCAAAGGAGTGGCGTTGATAGTATAGTCAAGAGAGTCAGTGTCTGAAAGTGGCATCATCAAACAAAAAGACACAGTAGTGCAGGGAAGAGCAGGAAGGAGCTGAACACTCCGGTGCTCACCAATCGTGTGGAGGCACCAGTTAGGTATTAACTGATAAGCGGAGTGAATGAAACTGAAATTATTTCCACAAACAGAAAGCTTTTATAATATCAATTTCAGTAAAAGGTCACAAATTTCAAACTGAATGATGGAAGTACATACATGCATTAACAAGTTATCAGTGCGAGGGGAGAGCGATAATGACCATATATATAAAAAAATATACCGTCACATTGTACGAGAGTGTGATGCGGGTACAGTACAACTTGTCATTTTGTAGTGTTCGTTTTCTCCTGAAATACAACTGAAGTTTTGCTGATCCAGAGATATGTTATCTTCGATTTCTACACTCGAAAATTAATAATTTCATATGTGAGAGGATATGGCTCAAAGGCGTATTTAGTAGTGGTGAAGCAAGGAACACCTAGACGTTACTACAGAAGCAACTTCATTGGAGAGAGGACAAATGACCCATGGATCAATATAGTTTGAAAGTCTAGATATTCTGAGGATGAAGTAAGCGTCTTATTTTAGATGACATCCTTAAAAACAGAACATCAACCACATTGCATCAGTAGAATCATGAATTTCATTGGAGAAAAGAGCAAAATAGCAAGGGTAACCTGGATGGGCACACAGAAGGTACTTCATTGCACAGAATGCTGGAGCAGCAAAGACACAAATTTTCATGCAAAACAACCACCAACTAGGGAAATCAAATCGGGTCTAGAGTCTTGGCTAGTACAACGGTAACACATTCGCTTTGCTTTCGCATGGCAGCAGAATAATCTAGGCCTGGGACCATGAGTATAGGTGGTTTACTAGGGAGGTTACTGCTGTGGTTGGGTACCACAGTAGAGAGATTAGGCTTGCTCGACTGACATTCTGGTGAGCGTCTCTTCAGATGATGCTAGAACGGTAACCAGACACCTTAAACCATTTTACAAGACTAGGTTTCCTGAAGAAGCAAGTAGGCCTCACAATTTAGGCTACATGGATAAGAGATAACGACCCTGATGAAAGGACGTCAAACCGGTTGCAGGGGTGAGACCATGTATTTCGACTAAAAGATGGGTAATCTAATGCAACTGGTCATGGGATCTCATTTACACTTGTGAATAACCATTCATTTATTTCAAAGAATCTTTATATTCCCATTTATCAAAACTTAGGAATTAATTTCTGAGTTTCCAATAATTTAGAAATTTTACTCGCCAAAGTGAATAAAAAAGATGCGTAAAATCCTACACACACACACATACATAATTTATATATATATATACATATAGTATATTATATATATATATATATATATATATATATATATATATATATAATTATATATATATGTATATATATACAGTATATTATATATATATATATATATATATATATATATATATATTTATATATATTATAAGATGATGGCTCCTGGGTCTGAGCACCAAAAAATATATCATACTATGGCTTGTGACTGGGAACAAAACATACAGTATTATATATACGGTACTACGACTGGCAAGTTAATTAACCTCTTGAATTCCAAACTCACTTGTTGTCTTTTACATTAAAACTGTTACTGTACACTTTTAAATATTAATACACGAACTCTGAGACAGTTAAACAACTCCCAGAAAGCAATATATAAAACACTGAATATCCAACGGTCTTTTGAGTACACTCAAAACTAAATTGGGTAATTATTGTTACAAATAAACTTATATAGTTCATAAACAGAATACGGGTAGATTCTATTCTAAACAATGGTGATTGGAATAATACACTCTACAAAAATAAATATATACCATATAAATTTCAAAACTTTGAAAAGTTATTACAAAATAACAAAATAAATCACTCGAAATATTAAGAAAGAACAAAACTTAGATTAAGACAAAAATGTTACGATCTGAAAATTATAAAATTACTTGACTTTAAATGTTGAGTCTGAATAATCCTTAGACGAAGAAAAAAGAAATAACACTTACGAAAATTATATAATTACTTGTTATTTTGAAATTAAATCTGAATACAATATTTATGTTTGACACTTAATGAAAAATTGATAACCAGATCACAATAAAAATACCTAACCTTCCTACAGGGCTGTTTACAAAAAATCTAATAGAATATTTATAAATACTCACAACACACGATATATGCGGGCACAAAATCACTAGGGCGAGGACACACTATAAGTACAGGACACTTTTAAAACAATGCTCTGAGCTGCGTGCATGAGTGAGAGAGAGGGAGAGGGGAGATGGCAAACTTAAGGCTGGTAATCTCTATCTGTCTATCTAACTGTGGGGGTCGCCTTTATATATGAAATTTAGCTACTTCCAGAAACTTCCCAAAGAACTGAGAAGCGTGGGGGGCGGGCAAAGGCGTCAGAGTTACCAAGTATCACTCTCTTGATCATGTACTCATGCAACACTAGACAGCTCTCTCAGTCAGCTAGCTCCACCCACCCTTTGTCCCCGAAAAAAAGAATAAAAAAAGATAACATCCTATCACTAGGTTTTTCGCGAATTTCCCAAAGCACATGGTACACGGCGTATTCTCTCACAAACATGACGCAATACCTCATAAAATATAAAAGAACATTACAAAAGCCTTTGTTCGTATAGTGTATTATCACATAACACTCTCAAACAGAATACGTAAGACTTCGTAACAAACTTACGTGAAATAAAAAACTTAATTCTTAAAAATAACGTAAATTTAAATATACTAACTTGAATAAAGAATTCAATGAAATTAATGATGAAGGTCTTATATAACTTAAATAACATACTTACATCTATATGAGAAGAACTCATCTTAAGAGCTGGCTAACCTCTCTTCAATGCACAAATAAAATATAAATAAAATCATTATTAAACTACTGTATTTACGCTTCACTAGACCACCTTCATAAGAATATATATATATATATATATATATATATATATATATATATAATGAGTAAAATTAAACGGAAGGTACTGTACCGACAAGTTATGTCAAGTTACTTTCCATAATTTCTCCACGCAAACGGAACTAGTTATGATGGACATTCCGCTGTATTTATTGAACGTCATTTTATATATATATATATATATATATATATATATATATATATATATATATATATATATATATATATATATATATGTATATATATATATATATATATAATATATATAAACGTAATATGGGAGCTGAGCCAGCTTCAAGGTTAACTGAACCATTAACTCCTAAGAAGCTTTACTCAGAATTTTGTCTCTTTCATCTAAAGATATCCCTTCGTTAAGTCCTTCGACGAAAAGAGACGAGCAAAATAAAAAGGCTCGATAATACACCAAGTATCGATATAAAAACAAATTCCAATAATCTGGATCGAAATTCAAGACCCTTTCAGACATGAAGATTCTTACCTTGCGAGAAATGTCCTTGTTTGAATCAGTATCGGAAAAAAAGGAGGAATGAGAACTGCTGTCGCATTCAGACGCGCTTCCCATTTATTTACAAGCGATTGAACAGAAAGGAATGGCTACGTTTCCTTCAAGTTTTTTCCCAATGAAAGAAGCCCTTATTTTCCATTTGACATACATGAAAGGAACGACCTATATTTCAACTGTAGATATACCTATTAAATATCCGATGTTAATGCTTGGGTCTTTGTAGTTATATGGTATGTTACATTACATGAAAATAACTCAGGTTATGCCTTACACTTTATTTTCAATGCTAGTGACAACTGATTTTTACTGACTATTGTTCATACGCAACGACGCATGTGATTGTTTGAATTTATGTCTGTATTCTTCCAAAAGATTTTTACTTTTTGACGGACAAATGATTTCATAATGCCTTAGCACATTATCATACTACGATCCTTAACACCAAATATTTTGCAATGCGTTGCCTTAACACACAAGCATTACGATATCAAATGTAACAAACCAGGCTAGAATAGTTTTCTATCATTCGGATTCACCACGCACACTGGCTTCCATACAGACGCTATACCTATAATGAATCTTTTAGTCTAGTAAAAATAAGCCAAAAGATTAACAAATCCGCAAAAAAAAGTATGTATATTATACTAATGAACTTGGTATCAAAAGAAACGGAATTTTATTTATATTAACATCTCCAAAATCCTCTCAAAATGTGCTTGGGGAACTTTTTTAACAGTTGTTTAAGTAACGGTGTATTTTTGTTCAAAGTTTAGTCACCTTTTGTACAATTCTAAAAATATCACCATTAGAAAAATTACCAAACGTCTCTTATTTCCTTTATTTTTTGTTGTATAACTTTGCATACGTCACCAAAAATCGATGGAAAGTGAAATTATAAATTACAAATCTATCGTTGATAAGGTTAAACCGATTCCTATGAAATCTATATATAAGGATTGCTCGAATTTCGTGCTATACACAAGATCCTTGTATTTTCTTATTTTCTTTTCCTGTGCTCTTAATTACAGTTAGTTTGGGATTTCAGGTAACAGTACTAGAACAGAAAAAAAATAAAAAGTAGAACTAACTGATCTTATCGGGGTCGGAGGTTCGAATTCTGAGTATATTTGCTACGGTAAGTAACCTACTATTTTGCTATTAAGAACCTTTTGACTACAGCTACTTTTTAGATTTTGATTGCAGAATACATTTTACTTGCTAAAATATGTTATGATCATTTTACTTGATTTTTTTTTTTTGTAGCTGTAAGTTTCATTCACATCATGAGTTTTTTAGTTTTCAGTCATGGCTGAAGAAGACTTCGATGCTGGAGTGTGTGATATGCCTCAAAAGCTGGGTACAAAAGGATTAGTGTACATCTTTGCCGCATTAATGCAATAGATGGAGCAATCCAAACACATTTGTTTTGAGTTATGGCTATACTTTCTGTGAGTGGATGTCTCTTAATAGAAAAAGTTTGAGATTGGATTCCATCCTTATTTGTTGACACTGTCAGTATTCCCATACCACAAAGTGTCGTCTTGTCATCCAACGTGCAGATTTTGTGGTCAACATTATCTCCCTTAAACTGTGTATCTATCTGTGTATATCAATTTTCCTGTCAAGTCTATACTTACTTCCCTCTGTATTTCTTGGGAATCGGCTTCAAATTTAGATTAATAACATAATTCGTACTTAACGGTTTCTTGATATTCTTAAAGGGATCTTTCAAAGTGACATGGGTGAACGAGTCCTCTAAAGAATAAATTCTGCAATATTTCTTAGGTTCGATGTCTTCTTTTGAATAATATGACTAATTTCTAAACAAATAGTCTCTCTCCCTCTCTCTCTCTCTCTCTCTCTCTCTCTCTCTCTCTCTCTCTCTCTCTCTCTCTCTCTCTCTCTCTCTCTCTCTCTCTAAGAAAGAAAAAAAAGAATTATTTTATTTTCAAATTAATAAAAGAATAAGGAAGGCTATTGGTTTAAAAACCATACTTTGCATAAGAATTAATAAAACTAATCCTCTCCCAAATCCTGTGTAATATTAAACTATAGGTATTTCCATAATGCTTTAATTGAGATAATTGAACCAACCTCATTTCTATTTAACTTGGTATCTAAATTAATAAATGTTTTTCATAAGAATTCTATATTATATTATCTCGCATTGAAAAAATTCCACCTTTACCGGAAGCAGGTCTAAAAGAGTATTTCTCGTAAATGCCATGTCTCTCGTTACTATAGGTTGTTTATTTATATAAACAGCGATTTCTTGTTTAGAAGTTTTGTTTGGCATCTACTTTCAGTTTGACTTCGTGTTTTGGATGATTATCGCATTTACGGACCATTTATAATACGCATTTAGGACCATTTATAATACTCATTTTCCTGAATTCTAATACATTATTCCATTGGGAAGTACTTGGGTAGATTACCTCTCAACAAGGGACAAAGCCCGTTTCTTAATAATATATTCTCAAGCATGTGTTTTTCTAGATTTTCAATCGTGCTTCCTTGTTACTGTGTAGCTGAAAAGGGAAGTTTCATCAACTACGTTTTATAAAATATTAATCATGGCCAATGCCAAGTACAAATAAAAACATGCCGTAAAGTATTTAATCAGTTGAAAGACTCCATTCACTTTATCGATTGCTTAAACATCGGTTGCATCGTAATGTACTAATGGATAAATATGATATCTAAACAAGATGCTATTTCTTATCTTAGAAGAACTATGGTTAACTTTTACCACTGAAGTAAAACGAAAAAAAAAAATGAAAAAGAATTGCTAAAGAAGAAGAAAAAACACCCAGCAGCTATCATCCTTAGTAAGATTTTCAATATCAGACATTGAAATTCCATACTCATTGTGTATCTGATCTTCAATCTAGGAATAGAGTCCTCTCCCTAGTTCTCATACATCCAAAGGGAGCCTACTGACTATGGGTTGCCTCATCTCGTGTATACAACTACAAAGGAATACGTATCATTTACTTTTTTTTTATTGGATACGCAGATGTTCCGTAGAACATTTCGATACCTGTGATACCATATAACGTTATATGACACTAATTCATTAGTTATAATAAATACAGAATATTGGTGAATATGATACTAATGAATTACAAAATATATATATATTAGTGGCAGTTAAATTCAAGGTAGCTTGAGAAATATATATTCAATTTTAAGTGATGATACAGTCTTTCTTCTAAGGAAAATGAAGAGTCATTTCTTGTTAGAAATTAATCTCCAAGTAAATTAATGATTTATTTTGTATTATATGAAATATCATAATGAAAAAAGTGCTGTTGATTTTTTTGTATTCCTTTGAAACGTATTTAGTTTAAATTTAACTCCTAAACTGCCGAATAAAACCAGGCCTATTCACTATAGGTTCTCTCATCACGTGCAAACACAAAGTTGTATATATCAAGAGCTGTGTTGATTTTCTTCCTTTCGGATATCTAAGTTTTGAAGGCAATGAAATAATAGAATTTCATTTGGAAAGAAAGGTACTGGATTACAATATGAGTAGACAAGGTACATGGAAATAAATAACTGTTTTGGTATGAAGTGATGAAACAGCATGTAATATTATGAAAATGTGTACACACACACTGATTTCATTTAATGGCCCAATGGTTATAAAAGCGAATATCTAGAGTAAAACATTGAATTTCTTTTAGTTTCAAGCAATAATTTAAAAACAAAAAAAAAAACAAAAAAAACTTTTTCCATTTATTGCGCATTCTAATGACCGGACTATCTTATGACCTTTTTCAAAGTGATTTATCAGTTACCTAACACACACGAAAAAATAAAACTGCTTCACGTAACCAAAGCAGAAACATATAAAAAAAGTTTATCTATTTCAGCCTTCCTATTTTTTTTTTCTTCATAATTTATTATTGACTAGGAGTCACTACGGTAATTTTAAATACTTTGTCTTTGCAATATTGCAAAGGAATGCATTCGATCTTTTCTAAATTTTACATTGTTCCCTAGAAGGCAGGTTTTACATTGCTTAACGGTATTGATTTCCAATGGTACTAAATACAAATTCTTCTAACTTTACCATTTCATTCGTCAGGTGTACTACGGATCAATAAAAATTTATTAATCTGTTAGCAAAGTTATATGTACGATAACTTAATTTACCTTTGTGGTACTATCATTAGGTGTGAGTAGCTTATGTGATCATGAAGAACTAGATTAAGATATTCCTAAGAGAGATGTTATTATCCATTAACCACTCTTACTACTTACTGACAGCAGTATCATTTTAGATACAGAATAGAATAACAGAAATGAATGTTTTAAGAAATCCCTATTTCCTTACAAAATATCCGGCAGAGTTTTATGTGTTAAGGTTGATTTTACAAATACTGAGCACTTTCTCGGTTATTCTAATTAACTCTAATATCAAAAGTATCGAACTATGTCTATCAACTAATTTCCAAAAATAGTTATTCACATTATCCACGGCAGAAACTTTCATTTAATCCATGAAGTTATTCATTACTCATTAGAATAGTCAATATTGTTTTCGAGACCATTGTAATAGCATGAGCCAGGGAATAATATGTTAGACATGCACCTCGGCATGAACAAATCGTCGTACATGGATTTATGTTCACTGTTCCCAGGATAAGACACCTCAACAACAAACAAAAATTTGCTAAAAATGAAGGAAAAGGTGAAGATTCTAGGGGAGTAAAAAGGATGAAACTTAATATGTAAAAAAATCGTACATACTTGGGTTGAACTCATGCTTGTGAATATTTTATAGTCATTTAAGATAAAGAACATATATATATATATATATATATATATATATGTATATAAATATATATGTATATATATATATATATATATATATATATATATATATATATATATATATATATATATAGAGCTGGATAAGTGAAATACCATATTTTATAATTTTTGAGTAAAATGTGATATTATTTTATAAGAATTATTACATGTAATAATCTTGAAATTCTAAAACAATAAAAGTTATTATTCAATTAATCTGTATTTCTAACCTATCTTGTAATAGAAAAACATACCTTATTTGAATCCTATTGTTGTAATTTACAACAAAATTATGAATGATATATGGTAGTATATAAGAAATATACCATTAATTATGATTGAATATTGTGCTGAAAATAAGTAAAGATGATAAGCCTCTCATCGCTCACTACCAGTGATCCTATGGAGCATGTGACGTCACGGGTATTAAGCGCGGATTCTGTCAGGCAGACCTGTTGTAAGTGGGTCCTGACTCTTCCGTACATGTTTCATACACGCTCGTAAACTGTAAGGGCTTTGCTTTTGTTGTCTTATTACTCGCTCTTCCCTGGACTGCTAGTAGACCAACCTGTGTAAGCATGGTAGCTCATGTCTAATTCTATTTGAATTTGTGTGCTGTTCTTGCTCGCAACTCCAGGTATTTAACCTCGATGTCTGTTTCATAAAGTTTAGTTGCATTCACCTCGCCTTTCAGTTTAAACCTAACGAACCACTCGCACAAAACGAATACATACACACATGCTGATACTAAGATCACCAGACAACGTCGATTTTACTTTATTCCAGTTATGAATAATACAATAATCTAACTGCATCAATAATAGTAAAAATAAAGGATAATAAATGCTCTAAATACATTAAACTCTCAGATATCTCCAATCCAAAAATCTAAGCTATAGCTCATCGCCAATACAAAATACCTAAAACGAGGTTCTACCTAATGTATTTTTATATCTTAATATCGACAATACTTCAAGGCTTCAATCTGAAACCGATTCATGTGTGGATACATGTGATGCTTTGTTGGGCATTTTCTTTTTCTTTCATTAAGCACCACTTTAATATTATTTTAATTAAATAAATGTATCTCTTCAATCCTTTCAGTGCAAAAATATTATTTAATTCTAGACCCTCAGGAAAGTGGGTGATGGTAAAATGCCGTATAGTTCCTTAATTTTACTTCTGGAACTTTGATGTACATTAGCTTTACAGTAATCTTCTACATGGTTTTAAATACAGACTGGAAGTTTATAAATTCTTGAAGATTGGAGGCTGCAACCGTAGACTTCTGCTACCACATCAGCATTCGGTATGCGAAATACTTGACTTCTATTTATGCGGTTTGGGGATCGCTTCTTCATAGCTGTGTCTTCTCATGGACACGCTTCTTGGTAATTTCTCCTTCATCGAAGATCATCTTCTACCTCCCGGTTGGAAAGTAATTTGTTGGCAGTTAGGGAACTCGGTCCCTTCGTTGTCCGTCTTTGTAAATATCTTGTTGTTAACTTGACGTTTCGTTAGTGCCGGCCAAACTGTGCACCACGGGTAAGGCCTCCCCCATGACGGGGGGAGAGGGAGAAGGGACAACCGTTTAACGCGGTTACTTGTAGGGAAGAGCTGGTTCCTCGATGCGCTTGTTGCTTAAGTATCCCAGAACAAGGGCGTTGTAATTGCGTCACGTCATGTGACTCTTCTTGTGTTCTATTGGTCCCTTCTTCTGACGTAATGGTAACGTCATACATATGTCACTTCCGATTTCTCGGCAAGGTAACCGACGCGCATTCCAATTGCGTTGTTTTGGCCAATTTATCGCTTATGTCAGCACTTTTCACAAACAGTGCCTCTCAACTACCACCTCACTCTAATTTTATTTTTCTCGTCTCTCTCTCTCTCTCTCTCTTTATTTCAATGTCTCTCTATCGTTTAACTAACGAACAAAACTCATAAAATACTTGATCAAATACACATATCACCTTATTTAGTAGGAATTATTTTCCTTTACATGACACCACTCGGTCACGTACCTGAATTCCTCTGGAATTCACATCTTAATAACTCATTTCATGGTTTACCCAAAAATAATTCATCAATAATTCATCATCACCAAAAGAAATACATTTCAACACAACAAATCAAAATCATCATCATCAAATAATATGCATTTCAATGCAACAAATCAAAATCATCATCAACAAAATAATATGCACCTTAGTGCAATAAATCAAAATCATCTTCATCAAAAGAAAATCAACATTAATCATTTTTAAAATAATGCAATTGCATAAGTTTATCATCAATATATGTTTAGGAAAAACTTCCTGTTCCCTTCAAATAATTCAACACAATATTGAAACATTATTTTTCTTAATTCTTGATAATGGAATATTTAACCCTTAATTCACTGGGTACGTAAGGCAAAATTAATAATGTCTTCTGTGTTCAACTGTGCAATCAATTAGGAAATGCCTTCACCTTTAACTTCTATTCAATTCATATTTTCCATTACCTATGACCTCAAAATCTTGGTCTTATTGATGCAAACACAAAAATCATTTCTCCAATGCAATGCAACAAATGGCAGAAAACAAATGTTCAAACATACATAACATCAATTCAAACCAATCAAAATATTTCTGCAACAAAAAATATAATTATGTGTCATGCACATTATAACTCATCAAGAGTATTACTCATTTGTAATCAGTACCAATAAACATTTGTAAAACATCATTATGGTACCTTATTTACTCATCAATATCATCATGATAAATCATTGTTAATTAATAGCATCAAAAGAAATATTTCTCACCTTCTTCATAAAAATAATGAGTAAAACCAAAAACTCAAACATATCAATGTCTTAAATCATCAAACATCATATTCAATACATAACAAAATCATGTTCATAAATTTGAATCTTATTTGCACCTTGTCTGCGTATTATTTTTATCTCAAGAACTTCAATTCTCAACTATATATATCGTATTCAGAAGGATATTCATAAAATTCAAGTGACAGGAACTTACATTTCAATGTTAAAACTTTTCTTTAAAGAAACCAATTGCAGACTGTCTCAATTAAAACTCCTTATTTATCCTTTCTTCAAGGATTCATCTACTACACAGGCATAAAAATCAATTCGTGTGTTTCCACACACACTCTTTTTTTTTAACTTCAAAATGAAAGGTTTAATTATTGTAATTCACCATACGTACTTAATTGTTCACCATTACCTGCATAATTATTATGGGTCTAAAATATCCCTTTGAGACATTCAACTTCAAAGTTCATTATTGGTGCACATCTTATCTTTTAATCACTTAAATCTTTCTTTCTTCATAATTATTTAAGTTAACTTAAACATCATCAAAACATAATAAAATTCATTGTATACATGCATGTTTATCATTGTTACACGTGTTACACTACAAAAAAATATCAATCAATGCATCGCCTATAAAATGCAGTAATAATTCTTTTGCTCTAATGGCATCATTATTTATTCAAACTTGCAAACAAAATCAATACATTTGTAAATATTCAATCACCTATGGGTTCATATTTCACCTGTCTTCATTACCCATAACTTTATCAAAACTTTTCATCTTAGTTTGCAACTCAATATTCTCTGTGGTCCCTTAATTAATTGTTTGGAGACATTTATGATTTGGACCTTCTTTGTTGATTACGGAATACATATTCAAATTCTAGGATAACACACTTTACATAATTAAAAGATTTCACTCATTTGTTACCCTCAATATTTGTTTGAGTGCCCAGATATTTTTTTTTTTTTTATTTCATTTCCCAAGGAGTTTAGTAGTCTTTCTTAATTCTACCTAACAAAAAAAAATCTGTTTCCCACATACCGAGTTATTTCAAAGTAAATTCGTTCTTTTTAAGTAATTGTTATTAGTCTTCTATGTTGGTCTATATATAGTTCGCAGGACATCCTCAACCCCTTGCCATTATTTTATTTGCCCCCTTTTCTCTATTTTAACTTGACTTATCATGGCTTATTTCACCCTTCTTACTACAAGAAAAATATTGCACAGTTTTCATTAATCTCTAATAAATTCGGGGGCATTTCCCAAAAGAATTTCTATAGACACGAATGTCTAGTTATTTATCCTGGTCTCAAATTATTCTGTTACAGACTCATCAACCCTTCTTTGTTAAATCAAATTCTATGTAGACCAGTATGTTATTATCATTTGTCAAGTTCTGGGAACAGAGTCCCTGGTAATCCATTGGTACCACCACTATGGGATTGAAAAAAAATGCAATCGTAATTTCTAAAGGATTCTTACCCTTATATGACCTTTATACTTCTTATATGTAGGCTTTAATTTTACAATCTCAAACATCTATCTTAGGTCAAAAATTAATTCATCATCAAATGCAGTCTTTGATTACTGGATGTCCTACTAACTTGAGCATGAGTTTTTGTTAGTATTTTGTTAGTATGTCAGGAATTTCTATTCTTGAACAAGTATTTCTCCCTATTCCTTGTATGTATTCCTTTAAGCAATATGCAATCCTGTTATATGATTCCTATTTTTGGGAGTAATTCATCTACATCATTCCTATTAACCTTTGGTTTCTCTTGTTCTATTTTAATTCTTCCTATTTCTAGGTCTCCTGCCTGACAACTGAAACAAAATATTGGTAGTCATATTTCCTTTTAACATCTTCCTGTCCTTTTAAATAATCTTTATTTTATCATCATAAACCTACCAATAAAGTGATTTATCCTGGACAAACATCCAGTACTTTAAGGCTCCTAAGATTCCTTTTATTCTTTCATCCACAATAGTCCTTCTTGGACTGTAAAATCACAATCATTCTTATGAGCAATAAGCACATATACTCTATGCCCTAAACAAATTTTTAAACTTCTCTAGACCATTATTTGGATAATCTATCCTACTCGGTTATTTTTCCTTCAATTTAAGACTACTCTCATGATACATTACCCTTCTTCGGGTTTTACCTTTTTAATGAGACATTTCTTTTTATATTTATGAGGCTTCACACATTATTTTTATAACTCCTGGTTAAGAGATCGGGTTAAGGTAATGTAAGATCAAAATTCATTTCTCTTCATTATTTATAGCCTTCTATTTCATTTGCACACTACATATTTTTAGGTTAACTTTATCTTAAGGCTTGGGTAATTTAGCAAATACTGCTTATTATCCCTAAGATCCTATCATTCCTAAAAAAAATCTTTTACTTCTGTCAATCTTAGTGGAGCAGGATTTCCACTTTAACCCTTATTTCTCTACATATCTTAAATCTATCTACTCTGTTTACTTACCCTATTCAAATCTAGGGATGGGTCACTCTTTAATCTGGTTCTTTATCCTGCTATTCTCCCTATTCTAGACTAGTTTTATTATTTTTATGGCTCTATATTCTTACTAAACTTAGTAACATCACTCTATAGGCTTATTCTTTCTGTCTCCAAATTTAGATCATCATTCTGTCAATAGTTAGAGGAGCTGAGTGAGCCCGTCGACTTCACTCTAATTTCTAACATTCTTCAAAATGCTAATAGCCGTGAATGGCTTGTATTCTTTGACCATGGTACTTACAATATTTTACTCCTCAATAATCGAGCCAAACATTATTTATTATCGGGATAGACATGTCATTTATATTCTACTTATGATGATCTACTAGTCTAACTTCTATCCTCATTGGGTAATATATCTCGGGAGATTTATAAGGAGTCTTATTGATTCATTTTAACACTTACCGTGTTCGTTAGGGGGCGTTGGCTGATAGGTAATATTTCATGATTCATACCGGTATTTAAAAAGTTTTAATAAGTTTTTGACAGTTTCTCTGGGCAGGTTCTGGCGCCGATGTTTCTATTCTTTTCTGCCTAACCTATCGCCTGCAATGGCTAATCTCTGCCTATTTCTCATCTATCCCTACTTCTATGCTCCTTATGGTAAATTTTTTTTGCCCCTTTCTGATTACCTAACTGTAATCTCTACTCCTTTATTTTAGAAGTCATTACCCGCCATTCAGATGAGTTATTTTATCCGGAGTAGTATTAATTAATTAGTGTGCTTGTATTTTCCTTCATCTGAACTTCATTATTGTCTCTTTTGACAGACTCTGGCATCCTATTTTTAGTTAACCTATCTTCTTTATCTCTGCGGGTTATTTTTATTTAGGCATCATTATGACTTCTCTAGCTAAATTCTAGCTTTTTATATTTTCAGTACTGATCAGACTTTATCTATTTAATAGCATCATAGCTCATTTATTATTCATATGCCTATATCTTCATCTTAAATCTTTGTGCCTAACAACAACATATTTCTTTTAATTCTATAAGCCTATAGCTTCAATTGCCTATGACATTTATTTCTTGGAATTCCCTTTTTTTTTATTTAGGCTATTCTATTTTATTCACGGTATTTCTGTCGACATTCTATTTTATTTATATGGCGCCTGTCATATATTGACAAGGAGTATATCTATTTTTGGCTACTCTTTCTATTTCTCAACTTTATTTCTCCTTGTCTTTTTAATCAATTTCCATTTCCCTTTCTTAGTCTGGAGTCTGTTTCTCATGTCAAATTCGTCTCCTACAAAGTGGCCAGTTTTGTAAAAGACTTGTCTTTGACAAGTAGAATCATACCCTGACTATCTCATTTTTTTCTTTTCTTTATTTTAAGCCTGCACTTCTCACAAATAAAATTCATACTTCATCTTTGTATCGTTTTTGAACGATATCTTAAGGCTCTATTGGGAAATGTTACAAAAAAAATGACATCTTTATTCATCATTTGGCACATTTTGGCATTTAATTCTCTACCTAACCTGACGGTTCATACCCCTTGATTTTTACTTGTTTGCATTTCATTTCTGCATATTTTATTTTCACCCTTAAAATTTGGAAGCAGGTATTTCACATTATTCTATCACTGTATTGCATCCTAGTATATCAACTATATTTGCCAGAGTCTCTATAAGATAAAATAGTCACTTGCAACGTGGATGTACCTCCGCTACATATGCCTATCTTTCCTATATAAAATTTTTCGTCTTCCTGACTTCCTTTCTATCCGGCTAACTATTTTTAATTCTTTTCTTTTCACTATTTGGAGGATTTGTATTTCACTTTCTTTGTGCCGGAGGGCTTTCTGAGAAGTGTCTTTGTTTAATTTCATGATGGGGTTCTTTATCTCTGTGCCTGCCTTTCTCCCTGTATGTTTTCCCTTTTTCATTATTTTACCTGATTTCTATCCCCTTTTTATGTAATCTTTCCCTAGACCTAAATGTGTCATCTTTATTTCTTTAAACTGTCTTTGACCTAAATTTCTGCCCATTATTCTGTTTAACTCTAGGGTAATTTTTGCGCCTCGTTCCAGTCTACTGTTCTAACTTCCCTGCATCTATTTAAATTACTTCAAAATTTCTCTGGTAGGATTTTGTGGCTATTAGTCCCTTAGGATTTTTCTTCCTGATTTCTTATCATTTTGCTATTTTCCCTTTTCTTTTTGTAAAACTCATATCTAGGATGCTATTTTTCACATATTTTAATGCCTCATTTATTTCTATATATATAGGGAATTATCATTAGCAATAAACTTACCGTTAGCAAAGGAATCCTGTTCCTTTTTCTGTTGCTACGTGAACCTCCATTTGTGTGGCAAATTCATTTACCGAGCCACCCTCATATTTTACCTATAGGAACTTTTGTAGATTTGTTAACCTGTCTGTCTCTTTGGCTGATCGCCATAATTGCCTACATTATTTTTGAAACTCACTCAGATTTGCTGCATTTTTAAATTACTTACCATTCAAGGTTATGTGAGCATCACTTACATTTGTATACACGGTTAACATAGCCTGTTTAATTCTGCTGTCTCATTGTTTATTCTCAGACTAACTATTCTACTTTCAATATCAGCTAACCACTTACACACGGTATATTTCTCTAACCTTCTTTTATCTTGGTTATTCCTACCTATATTTCCACAAAACTGTGTTAATTTCCCTACTGAATTCATGTTAGCGGGGTTAGTAATTTTTGTTAATTCTTCAAACTCACTTTTTTTTTTTTTTTTTATGGGACGTTGCTCGTTTGTATTTTTCACCTACTTGCGTAATTCTAAATCATATTTCCCTTTTACATATTCTTTGGGCTAACATCATTACCATCACTTTAAAAAATCATAATACATCTTATTTTACACAAGAAAAAATACAAAGTAATTCATGCATCATTCAAGAAACCCTAGCGAATAAAAAAAAATTCCTATTCTTAAACGAGAGACAAGTTTTTTTTTTTTTTTTTTTTTTTCACTTTTAAACTGAGAGACTTATTTAAGGGAGAGATTCTTTTACTCACACTTCTTCTTTCTTGTCCTTTTGTTTTCATCTTCTTCGCTTAGGTAATGGTTTCTTGTGTTTAGACTCTTGCTTCGTCTCACGTCCTCACTATTTTTCTGAGTTTCTTGATGTTTATTCTGCAAAGGTGTACAACTGGTATCTGGAAGAATTTAGTCATCAATATATGCACTGAAAAATATCATCACGGCATTTTATCCATTTAAGCTGCCACCATTTGTGATGCTTTGTTGGGCATTTTCTTTTTCTTTCATTAAGCACCACTTTAATATTATTTTAATTAAATAAATGTATCTCTTCAATCCTTTCAGTGCAAAAATATTATTTAATTCTAGACCCTCAGGAAAGTGGGTGATGGTAAAATGCCGTATAGTTCCTTAATTTTACTTCTGGAACTTTGATGTACATTAGCTTTACAGTAATCTTCTACATGGTTTTAAATACAGACTGGAAGTTTATAAATTCTTGAAGATTGGAGGCTGCAACCGTAGACTTCTGCTACCACATCAGCATTCGGTATGCGAAATACTTGACTTCTATTTATGCGGTTTGGGGATCGCTTCTTCATAGCTGTGTCTTCTCATGGACACGCTTCTTGGTAATTTCTCCTTCATCGAAGATCATCTTCTACCTCCCGGTTGGAAAGTAATTTGTTGGCAGTTAGGGAACTCGGTCCCTTCGTTGTCCGTCTTTGTAAATATCTTGTTGTTAACTTGACGTTTCGTTAGTGCCGGCCAAACTGTGCACCACGGGTAAGGCCTCCCCCATGACGGGGGGAGAGGGAGAAGGGACAACCGTTTAACGCGGTTACTTGTAGGGAAGAGCTGGTTCCTCGATGCGCTTGTTGCTTAAGTATCCCAGAACAAGGGCGTTGTAATTGCGTCACGTCATGTGACTCTTCTTGTGTTCTATTGGTCCCTTCTTCTGACGTAATGGTAACGTCATACATATGTCACTTCCGATTTCTCGGCAAGGTAACCGACGCGCATTCCAATTGCGTTGTTTTGGCCAATTTATCGCTTATGTCAGCACTTTTCACAAACAGTGCCTCTCAACTACCACCTCACTCTAATTTTATTTTTCTCGTCTCTCTCTCTCTCTCTCTCTTTATTTCAATGTCTCTCTATCGTTTAACTAACGAACAAAACTCATAAAATACTTGATCAAATACACATATCACCTTATTTAGTAGGAATTATTTTCCTTTACATGACATACAGATCAAAAGTTTGGGCAAGCAGGACAATGCCCTAGAGACTGACCATATATACATATGATCAGCCCCTCTTCACCCAAGCTAGGACAAGGAAGGGCCAAGCAATGGCTGCAGATGACTCAGCAGGTAGACCTATAGGTTCCCCCAAACCCCCTAAGTCTACCTCACAAGGATGGTGAGTTGCGGATACTAATGAAACTGTCTAGTTTCAGCATGACTTGAACCCCAGCCAGGGACACTTCCAATAGGCCACCACAACCCATTAGTTAAATCATAAGCTCACTTGTTCATGTTTTCATGACCCGGTCTTACTCATCACTACCTTTAAGGTCTAAAGGTCGCTCATGATGGCAGAGGCAAGGGGCAGTAATATTGCCCTATCGAGCAAGACAATGCCCTAGAGACCGACCATATATATATATATATATATATATATATATATATATATATATATATATATATATGGTCAGAGCCCAAGGCCCTCTCCACCCAAGATAGGACCAAGGAGGGCCAGGCAATGTCTGGTGAGGACTCGGCAGATAGATCTATAAGCTCCCCAAAGCGACCGAAGGAACTAATGAGTTTGAGGAAGCTCGAACCCCAGTCTGGCGATCACCAGCCAGGGACATTACCACATCGGCCACCACAACCCTACTGGATATGAAACGATAAAATTGATTTAGTTTAGTAATTAATTTGTTATAAAATTCATCAATATAACAGCAGGAACCTATAAGAAACGACATTCTTTTAAGAATTTTATATTTACTAAAAAAATAATTCGCTTGTATACCGAATCCTTATATTTCCTTAATGATGATTTCATATGCATGTTTACATCTCAAAGTATTAAAAAACCTAGTTGCGAATTTACAAATATAAAGATGCCATTGGTACAGAAATTTTTTTTAAACCAAAACAGGATGATTAGAAGGGCTTGCTTTGTGATCACCAAATACTGTTTTTCATAAAACACAACCTTGAAAAAACTCGCGTGAAAAGCATTTTGTATAATAAAGTAAGACGTGCTAATAATTAATCTACGAAAAGTATAAATCCACTCAAATACTAGTGAATTACTGACTGACCTAATGTTGCATGTAGATGTAAAATCTTACATAATTACTTATTGACCTACATGGGAACAATAAATGCATAATCATAGGTATATTATACTTGGTAAAAATATGTTTATGAGTAGACACAGCAATCACGCGAAATGAAATCACAAATAAAATGGAGTACTTGTTCATTGTATTTCCAACGACAAGGTATATGATCTTTTAAATACAACAGCCCCAAATACATTACGTTTTCACACTATAATAAGAATAGGACAAGGTAACTGTTTGACTGATACGAGAAAATCTTTCTTACAATACCAGATATTGGGTATCAATACTTAACAAGGCTTTAAAATAAGCATTCTAAATTACATATCATAGGAACCCATGTAATTACAATATCGAACAACATTTGTATCTTTAACGAATACCTTGAAAATCTCCGTTCAC
>NC_090752.1:50034223-50039223 GCF_036898095.1 Palaemon carinicauda
ATTCCCATATCCAATATTTTGCCCATCAACAACAACTCTTTGCAATCTATGATTTAGAAATTCAATAATGATGCTAAGATAAGACCCAACCACTCCCAATTATTTGAGTTTGAAAACAAGGGCTTCATGATTAACTAGGTCAAAGGCAGCACTAAAATCAGGCCCAATCATACGAACTTCCTGACAACGATCAATGGATTTCTGTATAGCATTGGAGGTTGTAAGGACATCACATGTTTCGAGGCCTTTACAAAAACCAAATTGCAAACTAGGGAACAGATGATTAGCTTCAGCAAACCTCTAGATGTTTTGTCAAGAGACGTTCAAAAACGTTTTAGATAATATGGGAGTTATGGAGTAACATTAACACATACACACATTACAATCTATTTGTTGTGAACTAAGCACACTCTATAGTCAATTCTTTTTAACGAGGCAGATTTGCACCGACTCGCAGGGGTGTCCTTTTAGCTCGGGAAAGTTTCCTGATTGCTGATTGGTTGGGCAAGATAATTCTAACCAATCTGCAATCAGGAAACTTTCCCAAGCTAAAAGGGCACCGCTGCGAGTCAGTGCAAAGGCGCCTCATTAAGAAAAATTGAGTATAGTGCCTATGACTGGTGGTCCAGTCGGACTAGTAGGAGCTATCCAGAGACCTAGCAAGCTCAAGTCATGGATATACCTTAAAATGGTCTTACCTCTCCTTTCCTCAACTAACATTCTGTAATGTTATTATATTCACAGTAGGTATTTTACCCCTACTACCCAGTTCAAAAGTCACAGTTTTCTTCAACAGATTCAATGCAGTGTACCCATATTTCTCTTTCTGCGTCTGGCAACCGAATTCCAATCCATTCGATTGGAATAAACATAAGCTAACCTGAAAATCCATTTTAATTTGGATGTCTATAGCGCTTTGAAATTTCATATTCCAGATATATTTATTCTGGTATTACCCTGCAAAATATCCATTCGATTGCCATTAATATGTCGAATTCCGAAAAAGACCGCGTTTCCATCAAATATACGACGCAGTCATAAACACTGACCTTTTGGCTTTATTAATTCCCGTGCTCTCTGACCATTCGTTGTTAATGTGTATTTTTCATGCTGATTGTTAATAGTGCCATTGGCAGCTGGTTTATGACTTTCATCGTGAAGCTATGAGAATAAAAAAAAAAAAAAAAACCATGTTGCGTAAATTTACTATGGCAAACAGCGAAGCTCATATTACTCATATTGTTCATATCCTGACATTCATTTAGTGAGGAATTATTTCCTCGTTTTAGTGCTTCCACTAACGATCTCGTTTCCCATTGCTAACCCCGCCTGGAATAAGGCAAATCCTTTCATTACGTGCCATTTTATTTTCAGTTATTCGATACGCGAAGTGGAAATTGTTACCAAATGACAGGGGAATATTTAAAAAAAATAAAAATATTAAGGAAGTTTATATGAGTTCTCTTGATTGAGGGTACACTCGAGCACACAATTCTATCTTAATTCTTTTCCTCCTGTTTTGTTAGAGAATTTATAGTTTATATAGGAGATATTTATATTCTAATGTTGTTACTCTTCTTAAAATATTCTATTTTCCTCAGTGAGCTATTTTCCCTGTTGGAGCCTCTGAGCTTATAGCATCCTGCTTTTCCAACTAAGGTTGTAGCTTAGCTAGTAATAATAATAATAATAATAATAATATATATATATATATATATATATATATATATATATATATATTTCTGGCAATCAATGGGGACCCAGCCTTCTTTGCCACGACTGTTAATTAATGCAGCCTTTGTTGTGCGACGGATCACGAGGAAAGGGCCCATGTGAAGGGGTGATGGATCACGAGAAAAGTTTAAAGAGGCAACAGATCACGAGGAAAAGGCCGGTGTAAAGGGGCGACGGATCACGAGGAAAGGGCCCGTGTATGGGGGTGTCAGCGGTAGTATCGTTACATAGAAAGATGTGTGTTGCAGTGTGTAAGTCTTTCATTATGTGCTGCTTCACTGGGGGCTTGTAAGTCTAGCAGCATCGAGTAAATTTTCCAACAACATGACATATGCGCTGGAGAAGTGTCGGAAGAAGATGCAGACGGGAAAATTTCAGCGGGGATAACGAACGCATCGCCACACACCTTTTCAGCTGCCCAGACATCCAGGGCCTCCTTAGGAGCGGTCCTAAATCCAAGGAGGACCAAGGAAAGCTGAGTAAACCCATTGGAATCATTACAGCAGGACATCAAAGATGTTGTGAGGGTGCAATGAAATGTTCAACTATTTTGTTGGCTGCAGGGATGAAGGCGGTTGTATGATGTAGGGAGATGCACAGGAGATTCGCTAATGATGTCCACAATTGAGAGGTGAAAGTAGTACTCCCATCAGAAGTAATATGCTCAGGGATACCAAATCTCGCTATCCAGCCTGAGACTCTTGTGGACGTACGAGGCTAATCCCAAAAGTAAGGCCTCCAAAATATTTAAAAATCACCAAAACGTTTGTCAATAATATGTACAAAATTTTCAAAGTATGAGCATTTATCTATTTTTTTATATAGTCGCCATTTCGGTCAATGTATTTTTGTAGACACTGTGGCAGTTTTTGTAAGCCCACGTCATACCAGCTTGCTACCATGTCGCTGAGGGATCGATGAACCTCATCTTTTATCGCGTCATTTTCGAAGTGCAATCCAGCCAAATGTTCTCTCAACTTACGGAAAAGGTGGTAGTCACTTGGTGCCAAGTCTGGACTATAAGGTGGGTGGGTGACTATGTCCCAACCACACAGTAACAGGAGAGCAACGGTTTGACAGGTGACGTGGGGATGAGAGCTGTCGTGGAGAATACTTATGCCTTTGCTCTAGATTCCTCTTCTTCGGTTCTGTATCGTCCGTCTGAGCTTTTTCAGTGTATCACAGTACCTGTCAGCTTTTATTGTGGTTCCCAAACCCAACAATATCCCTTTTCAATCCCAGAAAACAATTGTCATGATTTTACCAGAAGACTTTGATGTAAAGGTGAGGTTCAATGCTTCCTCAACAACATGGCGGCAAGATTGTACAACATAGTTATAAAAAAAAACTGCCACAGCATATACACCAAAATTACGATTATGGAAAAAAATAGAAACATGTTAAACTTAAAAAATATGTAAATAGTACTGACAATATAATTTTCCATGATTTATAAATGTTTTTGAGACCTTACTTTTGTGATTACCCTCGTACATGAGGCAAATGTTGCAGTTTGCATGGGGATGGCTTCAGGCCAACAAGTTTACAGTCAGTGATGGTAAATGGGTAACAATGTCCTTGATATGTTGGTAGAGGATCTACTACGTTGACATGAAAGTGGGTAAAAAAACGATGAAGTTGAGGAAGGTGCTCACTCCTGAATCCATGTGTCAATGTGCTTTTGAAGTTTGGCATGATGTAAAGGTGCAGATGTAAGAGGCTATGGATGAAATTAAACACTAGTCAGTGCATGGGAGCAGGTATCCATTGTTATGGTCTACCAGTACTGACGTCACCAAAATGGGTGGCTTTGGAATTATTGAGGGCCACATCTTCCCAACGGAGGGATGTGCTGGATGTCCTAAATGCTTGGAACTCTGGATCTTTTCGTTGGGCTTCTTACAAGGTGTTGTAATCTAATCCCACATGAATGGTGGCCAGTTAGTTTCTTGACAAAGCATGGGCAACAGGATTCATTTTCCCGGAGACATGTTGAAGGGTACAATTGTATTCAGCCATGGCGAAGAGATGTTGGTGTTGATGAGTGGACCAGGCGTCGGAATGTCAAGTTAAGGAGTGCACTAGAGGCATTTGTTCTGTGCGAATGATGAAGGTCGTACCTTCTAGAAAAATGCGAAAGTGATGACCAGCCAATGGGCTGGTGAACCACTAGCCACCTGTTTGAGTACTGCACCAATGGTGACGTCTCTAGCATCGGTGGAGAAGTGTAAGTGGCATGAGAAAAGTGAGAGCAGCACCGGTTGATAGGGCATTCTTTGCGTTGCAGAAGGACACTTCTTATAGGGAACCCCATTTCACTTCTTTTGGCTTGCCCTTGAGGTAGGTTTAGAGAGGCTAGAGTGGCGGCAATGGCTGGCAGGAACCAGTGATATCAATTTATCATGCCCAAGAATTCTTGCACTGCTTTGGCGGTCAAGGGCATTTGGAAGTTCTGAACGGCTGCTACCTTCTCAGGGAAGGGGTGGACGCCTTCAAAAGTGATGCAGTGCCCTAAGAACAATACTTCGTTTTGATCTAAAGGTACACTTGTCGTACCAGACTACAAGGGCATTCTGTTGTACGAGGTCCAGCACGATGCGTAGGTGACGGAGGTGGGACTCTTTGGAGGTACATAACATATGCCACCTATGAGAAGTTGTAAAGTGGCCCCAGCTTTACGAAAGCCAAAACAGGAGTAAATGAAGATGTATATACCAAAGAGGGTGGTGATGGCAGTCTTGGGGATGGCTTAAGGGTCCATGGGCACCAAATAATAGCACTTCAAGTGGTCAAGCGTGGAGAAAACCTTTGCTTTGTGCAAGTAGGACATAACGTCGACAACGTTTGGGAGGGGGTAATGATCTGATTCTGTCTGCATGCTCTGATGCCTATAATCCCCACTATATCCCAGGGATCCATCCTTCCTCGGGAGGATGTGTAAGGGTGACAACCATGGGCCTCAGGCCTTTTGGCAAAGGTCTATTTCTTCCATTTCAAAGAATGTTTATATAGTGGCTGCCAAACAATCCGGTGCAAGACGCCTGAATCTGGCAAACACTGGGGGCACGTTGTCTTGATATGGTAATAAATACAGAGCTTGGCAGGAACCGTGGGTCTCTGGCAAAGTCCCAGGATGGAAGACTTCCAAGTACGACGTGAGGAGGTGGGAGTAGGCATCCGTGGGTGTGCTGATGTGGAGTGCGAGGTCTGAGGGGACGGGTTAAAGAGGTGTCAACGAGTGCGGGTCTGCGTTGACTAATTGTCCA
>NC_090752.1:50044223-50056723 GCF_036898095.1 Palaemon carinicauda
TGCAAATGAAAAATGTTGAATAATTAGCCAGAGTGTGTCAGCCGCTACAAATACTCATCTGACGACATAAATCATCACAAACACATGGCGAAGTCTGTAAAAGCTTCTACATTTCCGAAAAAAAAGATGTGTTATACAACGGGAATGAAAACACTTTCGTGATATTAAAGAATTCTATTTCTACTCTCCACCCTTTACACATGACCGAAAAAATACAGTAAAAATTGAACAATATTCCAGGACTGTTTTCGATATCCAGCACCAGTCCGTGCCGTTATCATCAATGGGTGTTTATTCATTCGGTCTCTTTTTCAGAGAGAGAGAGAGAGAGAGAGAGAGAGAGAGAGAGAGAGAGAGAGAGAGTGTGTGTGTATTATATAATGATGTTGAAGCAGTTTCTAAGCCTTTGTACTATAGTCTGTATTTTGGTGTACCCCACACTTCAATAGTTTCATGATTATTGGATATTAATTTGAACATGATTTTTGTATATACAGTAAGTTATAAAATACTTTTTTTTCATCTATAATTCAAATTTTATTGTTTGTGCAAATGAGATAAAACACTGCACTTAAGGTAACCAATCTCCGTTGAACAATATAATGCTAAGGAAGCTTCCTAAGAAGGGCTTTACAGTATAAGTTAAAAGTTAAGCTTTAAGTACAAGGCCTGTGAATAGAAGAGAAGGATCATTATTCTTATATATGAATACTTGACCAGACAGCACAGCACTACAAAAACGTGCAATGGAAGACCTATGTTAGATTCACTTCGACTTGCATAGTAGTTTTATTCTCTTATGACAGCCCATCATAAATGGTAGTGATTACAGTAAAAAAAAAAAAATTATTTGAAAACATCTTTTCAATATTTTAAACTGATCTTAATGTTATAACAAGAGAAGACGAAGAAAGGAAACGTCGGATGGAACAATTTAGTGATGTCATGAATATGAGTTACATTATGAAGGAAATAACTTGATTGATATACCTGAAGCCGAGGAAGATTTTGATGTGCCCATGAATGAATTCAGTGTATTTGAAGTCGAAGCTATCATTAAAAAACTCAAAAGATGGAAAACCCTGGATACGATGGAATAGCTACTAAGAAGATATTGGCCGAAAACGAAACGACTCCCAGAATACAAGATTATTTTGTAAAATGTGGCGTGAAAAAGCAAAACCTGATGAATGTGAGCTAGGGGTGTTGGTAAAAGAAGCAAAAAAAGGAGATCTGACTGACCGTAATAATTAAAGAGACATCACACTTACGTCAGTTGTCATGAAAATATACAGAATAGTATGCTTATTATAGAGACTAGAGAGAAAGATTGATGAAACGCTAAGAGATGAACAGGCAAGATTTAGAAAAGGTAGAAGTTGTACTGACCAAATTTCCATTTAACGACATATTGTACAGCACTGTACAGAATATAGAAATGCACTTTTAATGGCATTAGTAGACTATGAAAAGGCATCTGAAAGTGTGCACCGGCCAATTTGGTGGAGAGAATTGCGTTATTCTGGTTCCTCTTAAATATGTGAATTTTATTAAGTCTGTTCATGAGCATGGCAAGGGCAAAGTTAATGTTAGAGTCTTATCAAATAAATTTCCAGTGAACAGTGGAGTACTCCAAGGGAATGCGTTGTCACTTATGTTGTCTATCCTCCTCATGGATTTTGTAATGTATAGAACAGTTGGGGGTGGTGGAGAAGGATTGGAATAGATTGGTAATAGGAAATTAGCTGATCTAGAATATGCTGATGACTCTGTCTTCGTTAGCATAATACCACAGAATTTGCAATGCTTGCTTACCAGGATGCATGAAATATCATAAAAGGTTGGGCTCAAGATAAATAAAAGACAGAAATGGTGAGAACGGAATATGACATATTGGAAGGAGAAAGGATAAATGAGTTAGAATCATTTAAATATCTAGGAACTAGGATCTATACAGAATCTTTAGAATTGGAGTTTAATGAAAGATTGAAAAAAGCCAATCAGACAATGAGTAGGTCAAGTGAAATTTGGAAATCAAATTTGAAATTACATATAAGAATTAGGCTATATACTCCGATCAGTTTAGCGAGATCGGTGTTACTGTATGGACATGAGTCGTGGTATGACAATGAAACAATATTCAACAGATTTAGCAGATTTGAGAACAAAGCCCTCAGAAGAATGTTTGGAGTTGAATGGAAGGAGAGGATTAGAAATGAAACTATAAGAGAGCTTACTCAAGTGCCATATGTGGATGACATCATGATGAGGGGTAGATGGAGATGGTTAGGGCATGCTCTTCGCACTCCCCAACAGAGGTTAGTTCACCAAACTTTTAACTGGGCTCCAAAGCGCTAAAGAGCTGGAAGACCCAGGAGTACATGAATGAGGACTATGAAACATGAAGTAGATGATGATGAATGGAGGAGTACTGATTTAAAAGCTCAAGAGAGAGACGACTGGCGAAATATAACCGAGGCCCTTTGCATCAATAGACATCTTTCTTGTTATATTTTCTATGAATTAATTTTCAAACCAGCTGAAAACTAAATACCTACTAGTATAAATAGAACATTGCATATCCATTTAATTGTTAACCACAAATAAATGGTCTGAGATAAGATATAAAATATGGAAGAAATCTAGCAAGAAAATTACAATCATTTGTATCGTATCTGGAATGCCTTTACAGTCCACTTTTAAAGTAGCGTAATAGCGCTGCCCAGTACCATATATATATATAAATATAAATCCGTTTACCTGAGCCCCTACACGGAGACACATGAACAAAAAATATACGAAGTTATAAATACCCAATACATACATATATACTTATACATATATATACATATATATATATATATATATATATATACATATGTATATATATATATATATATATATATATATATATATATATATATATATATATATATAAAACGGTATTTTATTCCTTCTTCTTTATCTCTCTGTTTCAGTTTGAATTGTTTTCATAGAATAAGCCCATCCGTCAACATGACTACCTGCAAGATTATAACTTCAGAGAAAGGAAAAAACAAAGTGGTCGATCAATAGAATTACTGTATAGATACACATAAAATAAGGAGAATGCTGATGGACTGAAGATATACTGGAAGTGTGTAAATCGTGCATGCAAGGACAGACATCATACAAATGAAAACTATATAGAGCTTAAGAAGATTGGGATTCATAATCAAGCTTTAACTGCTGCAGAGGTAAATGCAAGGATCACGGTCTCAAATATTAAAGAAAAGTTCATTTCATCTCGTAATGCACCTCCCTCAATTATCGCTAGGGAAGTTGAAAAGTTAAACGACCGTAAATTTTCGCCAATGCCTCGTTTTGAACAGCTTAATAGTAATATCACACGTTGGAGTAAAGCTGATTCCAATTTTCCCGCCACCCCACTTACAAATGTTGGGGGTCTCCATTCCAAGTGGATACTCTTAACTTGACACTGATGATGAATTTCTATACTATATGATAGCGGAATAGATGATGTAATACAAATACTAATATTTGCAAGTGATGAAGCACTTAAACATTCAAAACAGTACAAGAATTGGACGGCAAATGGAACATTTAAAGGCTGCTCTGATATTTTTTTTTTCAGTTATATATAGTGCACATTCAAATCATTACTTTCAGTGTACACGGTTGTTTGTAGTACTCTCCAACAAAAGTCAAATCATATATAGCAGACTTTCTACTATACTAAATGAATTACTGCAGAATGATGACCCTGATATTGGCTATGGATTTCGAAAAAAAAAATCACCCCATAATGGATTTCTGGGATCGTTACCGGCGTCAAATTTGGTTTTCTACTTGTTTAATTTAGGAAAAATGTGTACAAGCTTGTTGTGCGAGAAGGAATGAAATGCAGATATCATGATGATGACAGTTTTAGTCTAAAAATGCGCTGTTTTGTAGGCCTTAGCTTCCTGTCGGTTGATGATGATGTAGAGGGATATGAGCAACTTTTACAGTAGATGATGATATTATTCCACAATCAGTTATATGGGATTATATAGGATCACCCAGAGGAAAAGAGAACAGGCGACATCTAGAACCACAATTTCTATTAACTATTTGGAATGTTTGGGATCGATGTTTGTCAGGGATTGCTTGCGCTGCAAATAATTTAGAAGCCTACCACAGAGCACTGAAAAACACACTGAATGCATGTCATCTGAATGTTTGGAAGCTCATCGATGTGTTTAAATGTGAGGAAAGATTTTCGTGCCAAAAAAAAAGTTCGAACAATTATGATGCTGACCCATTACAGTTAACAAACAAACAATAAAAAGAAAATAATAATCAAAAAAATGGAAACGTACTTTCAATAAAAAAAAAAAAACATTTATTTCTTTTAAAAGCCGTCAGTTCAGCCTTCTTTTCGAATAATCCTCGGAATGGGAATGAAAATGTGACAAATTGACTTGGGGACGATTTAACCCACGACAAATTGACCAGGGACAAATTAACGGGGACGATTTGTCCGGACGCCAATACATATACAATGTACTGTATGTATGTATGAATATACTGTATGTACATAGTTTATTCCAGTGAAGTAAAGTACAATTACTTTTCAGTATATTTCACCAGTATTTTTTTTTTCAATCATTGTATGTTATACAAAACTTTACAGATACAAAAAAAAACTTCCATTAATGCATATTGGGCCTGAAAAAGTGTTAAGTTTTGTGATGTATTATTGAATTAAACAATTTCCAACAAATTTCTTATGGGAAAATTTCTTATGGGAAAAATTAGATTGGAATGTTTTTTTAAGTACGCAACATCCCATTGGAATAGAATAAGGATGTATACAAGGTAATATTACACATATGCACACAAACATATATGCAAACATATATACATACATACATACATACACACATATATATATATATATATATATATACATACATATATATATATATATATATATATATATATATATATATATGTGTGTGTGTGTGTGTGTGTGTGTGTGTGTGTGTGATAGAGTTATAAAAACATCAATTTTGTCCTTTATCTAATACATTGTATTAGAAAAGATTAGTTCTTTAATTTTGATGAAAGAAATTCTGCAATCTCTTTGAAGTAACAATTATAATAAAATGCAACGAATTCCAATTTTGTTCAACATAGAACATTCAGAAACAAAAAACTGGAATGACAACTTATTTTTATCTCGTTTTAAATCCAGGAGGGGAACGTTGAAATCAACATATGAAATTCCTCTGAATATTTTGAGCATTTTTGGGGCAAAATTATTATTACTATTAATAAGAAAATTTTTATCCTTAATTTTATCCTAAACTAACTAATGACACTACTAAAGCATGCCGGGTTACCCTTCCCCCACCCTACCTACGCAGTACGAAGAATTTCTTGCCAGGTATGGTGGAAAAGATAGAGAGTACTAATTTTGAAATAGGATCGCTGCCTGGGAAGGGAAGTAAAGCAACTTTAGGAAAGTAAATGACAAATAGCAATGCAGCTCGGTCGAAGAATGGTTACTACAATCCGGTCTATCTACAGTGGGAAACGCTGTAAACCTTGCAAGCGATATCCCTAAAACCGTCACGAATTTAAAGCTGTTTGTTGGAAACGATAAATAGGCAAGTTTCCATAAAAATCTTTAAAAACTGTATACATGCAATTTAATAAAAGAGTTTTGTAATATTAAAATTACAAACAAGCAAGTTTTAAACAAACACTCGTAAAACCATAAAAACTCATATTCTAATTTTGTAACATTAATCAATAATAATGTGATATGTTTTGATAAAACTTGCGAATCCCATTTCTCTAACTTCAAAGTGAAGATGGAACTTTGAAGTTTTCCCTTCGGCGTGAAGCCCAATTTTTAATTATCTAATGTTTTGATGGTTGGAGGTTTGGCAAGACTGAATTAGCCGAAGCCATTAAGCTGCTCGTCGCAAAGGCCTTTTAATCAAAGTGAATCATTCTATGATAGAAAAGGATCTACACTCCAAAATATAATTCACACTTCACTATGGTAACAAAATCCATGAAAAACTAAAAATGAATAGCACAAAATGTATGAAATGCACACTAAATTGGAGTTTTTATTAAAATAATTCATCTCATTCAAAATAATACTTTCGATTTTGTATTTGTAGCACGGGGTTATAAAAGCCTACACTGGTGCCTGTTGAGGCCATTCGGCGGTCAAGTGACGCAGTTCACAATGAAGTAAAAGTTAAGAGGTTGGACAGCAAAATGGGAGAGAGGAAGCGGGAGAGAATATAAAGTAGAAGAATATACTGCAAGAGCAGCTAGGACCCTTAAGAGGTGCACTTCACGGTACTATCCCCATATGCGCTATTGTACTTTGTGGTAAAAATTAATATATTCACTTTCCACTGTCAGCGTCTGACACCTCATACAATTTTCATACTCCTGAAAACTGATATTAAAAAGAAAAATAGATATACTAATCAAACAAAAATAATATTAAGAAATTGAAGTAATGATTCATCTCAAGTAAACACGTTGACATTATACAAGGAACTGAAGGGGTCTTACATTTCCTAGAGAGAGAGAGAGAGAGAGAGAGAGAGAGAGAGAGAGAGAGAGAGAGAGAGAGAGAGAGAGAGAGAGAGAGAGAGAGAGAGAGAGTCAAACTAACATTCAGGACGGAAACAAAAGAAAGAATCCCGTGGCTGTCATTCGACTTGAAGGGAAGAAAAAGAATTCGCTTCAGACTCCTAAATTGCAAATGAGAAGTGGCGTTAAGTGGAAGAGAAAAGACACTTAGTGATTACTTCATTAAACGAACTTCCTGTTAAGGCAGGTCGAGGAAATGGAATCCCAGACTTCCCTTTACTTTTTTTTTTTCAACATCTTCCGGGCGAATTTGGGACCAAAAGACATCATTTTGAAATTGTATTAGGATTTCTTTTTTGCAATTCCTAGATGAATAAGCCATGCTTCAATATCACGTCAGTTCATATATAATTGGTTATATAACCAAAAGTCGTGTGCAAGCACACACAAACACATACAGACATACACACACACATAGATATATATATATATATATATATATATATATATATATATATATATATATATATATATATATATATACATATATATATATACATATATATATATATATATATATATATATATATATATATATACATACATACATATACATATATACTGTATATGTATATATAATATTTGTGATTTACACATTTTCCATTTCGCAAAACAACTTTGTGAATTTCAGTACCTTACCCGCGTGCTAATGATATTAATTCTTAGAATACAAAAAAGCTAAAACAATTTCGGAAATGTACATGAGTTGTTCAAACAAGAAATTACCTCTATTCCCTTATTCTCTGGCAATACAATACATTACAGTCGACTATACTCGGTCAACAGAGGCACTCTTGAGTTTTAATGGACTGTCCTTAGAGCATTCCGGTCTACACGGGAAATGAACCCAGGACCTCCTGCTGGTGGGGCAAGTGAGCCGTTCTCTCTCTCTCTCTCTCTCTCTCTCTCTCTCTCTCTCTCTCTCTCTCTCTCTCTCTCTCTCTATATATATATATATATATATATATATATATATATATATATATATATATGTACAGTAGATCATATACACATATATTGATATATATATATATATATATATATATATATATATATATATTTCAAATAAGCCATATATATTAATACATTAAAGTCTGGATTCTCTTAACGACCTCGGGATCAGAGCCCCAGGCGGAATCACCCAAAGACTATAATATCAGACCGGCCGGGATTTGAACCCTGGTCCAGGATATCTGTATGCCAGTGACCATACCACTCAGCCACGAAGAAAGATAAAAGTCAATGACAATTCTTCTGTACATATACCTGTCAAATTCAGGTTTTCTGTACTTAGAATTGAAATCAACCCATCTTCACCATCGTAGCTAATTGGTAGGTTTGGGGCTTGGCATTCGATTAATGATAAATTTTTGCACATTTAAACGTGGTATGGTCACTGGCATACAGATATCCTGGACCAGGGTTCAAATCCCGGCCGGTCTGATATTATAGTCTTTGGGTGATTCCGCCTGGGACTCTGATCCCGAGGTCGTTAAGAGAATCCAGACTTTAATGTATTAATATATATGGCTTATTTGAAATATGAAAAAAACACGCTTAAATGTGCAAAAAAATTATCATATATATATATATATATATATATATATATATATATATATATATATATATATATATAGATAGATAGATAGATAGATAGATAGATAGATATGCATATATATATACACATATATAATACAGAACACTATCAAATCGCTTTTTAAATATCCTTTATTCAATGTTGTACCCAAAATCTGTTACTTCGACCAGCCTAATCAGTAATTATATATGGACCTAAAAGTCACCTCATAATACAAAATGTAAGAATATATTCGAATTCTACCTTATAATTCAAACATAAAAGAGTAGATTTATTTATTAACTGTAAACTCAAGCTACGAAAAGAGGCCAAAGACACATTAATACGAGAGGTTTACCATTTCTTTTTTCTTTTGAGCTTAGATTACAAATTCTTTTTTTTTTTTTTTTGTCTCTCGCTCAGTTTTAAAATTGATCTTCCTATAATAGAATACCAGCTTCTTGTTGAAAAGGGCACCCGCGCTCCTGCATACACATGTTGAATAAAAATCTAGAATTACTTTTGAAAATAATATCTGCATTCAAGCACATTTCCCCGCATCTTCACGGCCCGATAGATATTGAGAATTGAGAGAGCTGAATTTCTTGAATATCTCCAAGGCTATTTAACGTCTCTCCGAGCCCATTTTCCGAAGACTTATCTACATTCGAATGTCTCATAGGAAAGAAATGTGCTGACCGCAACTGGGAATAAAGGCTGACTGCCAGTGGGTCGTCAATTGAATTCTAGCATTTGCATTTTCAGGTCAGATAACGTAAAAGTGGCTGGGATGAAAACTTTGTGTTAACTGCGATGAAATCTTATTATATTCTTATTCATATAACAAAGTTCAAAATTAAGACTTGTAGCTCATCATGAAAAATTAGTTTTTGTATAATTCTAACATTAATTTCATAAAATACATTACATACATACGCAATCATATATATATATATATATATATATATATATATATATATATATATATATATATATATATATATATATATATATATAAATATATATGTATGTGTGTGTGAGTATGTGTGTGCGAAAAGGTTCCTTAAAGACTTCTGGAAAAGTGATAGGACGGCTATATGGTTAAAAAATTACGTTTCCAAATAGGAGAGTGAAACTTGCGTGCCTGTCTGCTCCTAATTTTAAGCATATTTCAATAGAAAACTATCACATAACAGCATAGAGGACATAGGGAATCAAATTTTTTCCGAGACATTCATACATGTTAATTAAGTGTCAATCAAATGGGAGAATATAATTCACCTACTGAGCGTTTTTCTCACGTGTGAATTCTCTCTCTCTCTCTCTCTCTCTCTCTCTCTCTCTCTCTCTCTCTCTCTCTCTCTCTCTCTCTCTCTCTCTCTCTCTCTCTCTCTCTCTCTCATATATATATATAATATATATATATATATATATATATATATATATATATATATATATATATATATATACAAATATACATTGATAAAAATATATATAATTATACATATACACATACATATATAATTATATACATATATGATTAGAGTGGAAGATATTCAGAGGAGATGGTTTGGGCATGTACAGAGGATGGAACAGGACAGATGGCCAAAGATAGTGCTTCATGGTCAAGTGGCCGGAAATAGACCGAGAGGAAGACCAAGAGATACATGGGTGAAAACCTTCAAGAAAGCAAATGGAGGCGAGACATTTCAGCAGCTGGTACAGATGGCATTGGATAGGAGTCTCTGGAGAGAATGGCGATATCAGATGCAGGACCCAACCCGGAGAATTCCGGACGGGATTTAGTGAGTGAGTGAGTGATTTATTATATATATATATATATATATATATATATATATATATATATATATATATATGTGTGTGTGTGTGTGTGTGTGTGTGTGTGCATTTACATATACACATATATACAAATATAATATACATACATATGTGTGTACATATACTGTTTATACACATATATAGACTGTATGAATATAATAAACATACATAGCCTATATACAGGTATATACTATATATACATATACACGAATATATATATATATATATATATATATATATATATATATATATATATATATATATATACATATATATATATATTTAAATATATATATATATATATATATATATATATATACATATATATATATTTAAATATATATATATATATATATATATATATATATACATATATATATATATATATATATATTTAAATATATATATATATATATATATATATTTATATATATATATACATATATACCTGTATATAGATTGATAGATAGATAGATGAATGGATATATACATACATTAAAACACAAAATTTTCCGTGTATTTATGACAAACAAAATAACCCACAATGTATGAAAAATGAAATTTATTTAGCTTTCGAAGGGACTATTTCCCTTCCTCTTCAGAAAACAAGAGGAAGGGATATGGTCCCTTCGAAAGCTAAATAAATTTCATTTTTCATACATTTTTGGTAATTTTGTTTGATATATACAAACATATCTATAATATATATAATAAATATACACAGTTATGTATGTATGTATGTATATATATATATATATATATATATATATATATATATATATATATATATATATATATATATATATATATAGTCTTTAGCCATGTATGCCTAGGTCTTCCAACTCTTCTAGTGCCTTGCGGAGCTTCACTGAACGTTTGGTGAACTTATCTTTCTTGCGGGGTACGAAAAGCATGCCCAAACCATCTCCATATACCCCTCATCATGATCTCATCCACATATGGCACTCAAGTAATCTCTCTTTCCGTTGCATTTCTAATCCTGTCCTGCCATTTAACTCCCAATATCCTTCTGAGGGTGTTGTTCTCAAATCTACTATACCTATTGGAGATTGTTTCATGGTCATACCATGAATCATGTCCATAGAGTAACACCGATATCACTAAACTGATATATACTGTAGTCTAATTTTTATATGTAATTTCAGGCGATTTGATGTCCAAATTTTACTTAGCCATAGTCTGATTTGCTTTTTTCAATCTTTCACTAAACTCTAATTCTAAAGACCCTGTATTGGAGATCATAGTTCCTAAATGCTTAAATTATTCTACCTCATTAATCCTTTCCCCTTCCAATGATATTTCATCTTACATTGCATACTCCGTTCTCATCATCTCTGTCTTTCTTAAATTTATCTTCAGGCAAAACTCGTGTGATATTTCATGCATTCTGGTAAGCACGCATTGCAAATCCTATGTGCGCGAAGTAGGATAGGATGAATGGAGAAGTATTCAATTAAAAGCTCAAGATAGAGACGACTGGCGAAATCTAACCAAGGCCCTTTACGTCAATAGGCGTAAGAGATGATGATGATGATGATGATGATGTATATATATATATATATATATATATATATATATATATATATATATATATATATATATATATATATATAGATATATAGATATATAGATATATAGATAGATAGATAGATAGATAGATAGATAGATAGATAGATATGATTTCATTCAACATAGGTATTTCCCCTATGTGTTTTTTTTTTTAGTGCTAACCTTACTGTTTCCATGGCCTTTCTCAGCCTACTTGCCAACCAATAAAGTCGACTAACCATCAAGTATTCAACGCAAATTTTCCTCATCAATATACAATTTCAAAGCCTTCTTCGCGCAAATAAACACACTTTTCACCAACTCATCCTTATGAATTCTCACAAAACAAGAATTTCCATAATCTATCCTTAATACTACTTCCCCACTCGTACCTCCATATTATTCATCCTTTCATTTTAATGTGCACCGCGTATTTTACGCAATCAATTCTTGGGGACTTATTTTTCTACTTTGGAAGTACAACTATTCTAACCAATAAAAAATAGACATTTTTAAGGGATAAGGATTCTTTAGCTCCTGCTCCTGACAGAAATATCCCATAGACTAACACGAATTTACATTTAAATGCACAATAAAAATATGAATCGTGAGTTGGTGAACTCCATATTGAGAAATACAAAAATTGCAGAAATTTGATTAGAAGCTACATTTGAAACTATCGATACAAAATATTTTTACAGCATAGGTCAGCTTTTTTCCGTAATGTGCTTCCTATATTTTCATGCTGATTTTCTTATTCACTAATGGGCGAATATTTTCAATTGAAATATAAAAACTTTACCAGTAAATTCTAATTCTTGATTAATCCTTTCATTTGCCTGGTTAAGGT
>NC_090752.1:50066723-50086723 GCF_036898095.1 Palaemon carinicauda
CATCATCAGTGCAGAATATTCAATGTAACAATATTAATAGATATTATTTAGTAATCACTTTGTTTGCTCTGGTTTTTCAGTGTGAGGGTTGAGCTTGTTTTGTCTGTGCAATTTTCTCAATTCTGGGCTTGGTTACAGAAAGGGCTACACGGGCATCAGATGACACGTTGAGTTTGTTACGTTTCTTGGTCTTCATTCCAAGGACAGTAGAGAAAGCTTGCTTGCCGAGATAAGCGGTAGAAAATCCTATGAGAATTTGTACTGCTCGAGAGGCTAGTGTTGGTATATCCTGCAAATGAGAGATCCAAAAGGTGTCTAGACCAGCTTTGGCCTCAAACATTAGTTTCCATACATTATTTGTCCTGAGTGTGATAAATTCTTCTTTTGCCGGACAGTCCTCATCAGGAAAAACTCAAATTTCAGAATATCTTGATTACCCCAAAAATACGGGTCCATTACCCCACTGGGGTAATTTACCCCAGGGTTGAGAAACACTGAGTTAGAAGATAGACCGCTGTAAGTAGGGACTTTTATCAGAGTTGAGCCTATTTGAATCAAGGTTATAAGAACGTTGTGCATGAAATTGATAAGAAGTCAGCTTGATCTCCAAGCTGTGTAATTTCTCATGATAAAGCTACTAGTAATTATATAATAATTCATAACGTAGGGTAATAGCAACGGGGATTATTTAGAGCTTATACCATCTGCACATACAGTATATTTTTTCAGGCAAATTAGAGTAAAATACATTTTGGGAAAATATGTAGGTCTATATCATAGTTTCATGACAAAATTTCGGAAAATTACGTCGTATTTTTTATATGATTTGTCAATAAAAAAAATTTCCAATAGCGTCCTCATTTACCTCAATATAACTTATTTTTGATACGAAATACTAAATTCTCATTGTATTCAAGGTGCTATACAGTTATCAGTATCTATTGTATCCATCATTGATTATCTATGATGCAAAGCTGATACTTAAATTTCGTTACTTATCAACCTTCCAACAACAGCAGTTACTTTATTCTACTGCTGCTATCTTTTCAAATAAATTAATAATGAATACGGTTAGAAATATTTGCTAGAACATTAACGGTTATCAAATAACATTTAGGCAATGATACAATGTCTTACAGGCTGTATCCAGAATCCACATTTAACCTCTCTCCACAACCCCTAAAACAGAACTTCCTTCCTTATTTCCGCAGTGTAGGACTGGCCCCTCCTACGAAAAAGTAGTAATTGAAAAATAATCATATATATATATATATATATATATATATATATATATATATATATATATATATATATATATATATATATATATTCTGCGAGTGTGTTTTGTACTTTTAGTGGGTAATTGAGACGTCAAATGATAATACAGAATTGAAATAGGGCAACTGTATTTGTAACATCTGTATGCTTTTGCTAACAAAGACGGCCCTTTACTGTTTTTGATTCGCTAAGGTTGGAGAAGCCTCCGCCCATTTCGTAGACGTAGTAAGAAAAGCAACTCTATATCTGTTTTGTAATGGGAACACTAGAGACATCTGACGAACGATTTTCTTTGAGTATTAGCGCTCTTTTGATTCTAACAGTACGTGTCATTGTAGCCATAGTTATGGATGGCTGGATAGATATCATCCTGTAAGTTGATCTTTTCAGATTAGTCGACTTTGAAAGGATTTTATAATGGTGAAATGGCCAATGTGAATGCTATGATCCCCTTTGCCAGTGTGCCACTCCAAAGGGCTCCATTGTTCTTTTTTCAGTTAGTTTTGCGAGCTTGTGTGGTAGGGGACATTTTTTCTGAACCTCAAATCAAATTACCCTAATACTCTTAGTTTTCATTTTCCTCCTTCAAAAACTTTATTAATTCTGTATAGAGTATATTATTCATAGAAACACATGAACTCATAACAAACATTAAAGTAAATCAATCTGAGCTTTGAAGATAGGATTTCATTATATCTGAGAAATTCTATGCAACACGTGATAATCTATTTCGTTCGGTGTCCAAAAAAGGCCAATAAAACGGGAAATTTTTGCTCGCAGGCCTGTACAAGACCCAATTTATATTTGTATGCTCATATCAATAATTTACTTGTATTCAAAGCTACTCGTAAACAGATTTAAAACTGTGCATACATAGACAAATAATCACATTATTTATGATATAGTATAAATAAATAAATAACTAAATAAACACACATACAGTATATATATATATATATATATATATATATATATATATATATATACAGTATATATATATATATATATTTATATATATATATATATATATATATATATATATATATATCTATATATATATCTATATATATATATCTATATATATATCTATATATATATATATATATATATATATATATATATATATATGAAGTTATCGTACCTACAGAGAGGCTACAGAAGTATTCAGCCTTCCCACTACTAGGAATATAGTCACATTGGGATGAATTACTACACTCTGCCCCTTTCCTTTATCCTAATTGCACCATCCATAGTCGTTTAATTACTCGTTATAAATTCCACTGCTTGAGTCAAGTCGTATTTTTTTACTGCTTGGTTGGCAATAGTGCCAGATCTTATTTAGATATTCACCCTCAACGTACCTGAATAACTGCAATAACATAATTTGTACACTAATAGTCTTGATAGTTTTATATAAGACATATTTGAAACACAGTCTTTGGAAAAAAAGAACAGAAACATAGATGAAAGCCTAAACGATAAACCGTGAATATTTGTCTGATTATAAACTGATATACTTCTAAAAGGCATCGAGCTAAAAATATTTATTGATATCATTCTCACATTAAGTTTTATCTTTTGCAAGACATAATACACTATCAGAAACACTTAGTAGAGCGCAGACCTCCGCCGCAGCAGCTTATTTCTCGACCTTTTCCTCCACCTTAACCTTGCCCTTTGACCTTAACATGTATTAATTGACGTGGACTTCCCTACACTCAAATATGAACAAAGTTTGAAATCTCTGTTACAACGATGTCGAAACTTATGGCTGATTACGTGAACTACAAATTTTGCTTAACCTTGACCTTGACCTTCAAAAATTTAATAATTAACAGCCTTTTACATAACAGTTAATCCCTGCAAGTTTCATTACTCTACGATTAAAATTGTGGTCAGGAAGCTGTTCAAAAACAAACAAACAGGGGGTAAAACATAACCTCCTTCAAACTCCGTTGGCGGAGGTAATGAAAATTGTCAATGCTCTATATCATTCATAAAAAAAACCGCAGAAGAAAAATCGTCAATACGGAACAAAAAATAAATGAAAAGGTTATCATAATAACTCGTTAAGAAAAATCTTTATGTCTCTTTTCATATAAAATAAAAGTAAGCCACCAAAATTCTCATAAAATAAAGACAATATCAGCAAACGACTCTATTCCCCGTTGAGGCAAAATAGCGTTAACAGATATTAATCGGTGATTGCTTTATTCAAATTCCCCTTTCAGTGCCAATTCAAGGATATTCCCAGGGTAGGTATAGGCAAGGGGAGAACAGAGAGAGAGAGAGAGAGAGAGAGAGAGAGAGAGAGAGAGAGAGAGAGAGAGAGAGAGATAGAGAGAGAGAGAGAGAGAGAAAATATTCTACAAAAGAATATTAAGAGGGGGAATGGAAGGAAGGGGACACATGAAAAATGTAAGAGGTGGAATTTGATAACGGTTGTCGCAATTTTTGGAAAACCAAAAGGTGTTTAGATCTGATAACAAAGACTCGACTACTTTGTCCTGCATTTGGGTATGTTGATCGATTGTTATTTTGCGTGGTATAATATAATGTTAAAAATACTATGTTTTAAAACAGGAGAGAGAGAGAGAGAGAGAGAGAGAGAGAGAGAGAGAGATTAATTATTATTTTAACTCTACGACTGAAAAAGAAATAGTATCTTTAGAGACAAATTGATTGCTTTAGTTTGAATTAAATTCAGAGAGAGAGAGAGAGAGAGGAGGAGAGAGAGAGAGAGAGAGAGAGAGAGAGAGAGAGAGAGAGAGAGAGAGAGAGATATTAATATGTACTTATAATTTTAAGTATTAAACAGCGTAAGACGGACAACATACAGTAGGTGAGAGAGACTCCCTTGTCTTTTATTCATTCAGAAAAACTTACACAGATTGAGAGAGGTGATTCTCCATACTACAACAATCCATTTATTTTTTCCACGAAAGTATAAAAGAGCACATTGAATTTGACGACATCATATAATATAAACACAAAGAAATGGGATTTAAAAATCAGATGTGCACATCCATTTTAAACACCAAACGACCTAAATAATATATTTATCAAAAATCTTAATCATAACAGAGATGAGTTGTTTTCTACTGTAGCATAGCATTAGTTTGAATATTGACCACTATGTGTTGTAGTTTACCATGTGTCATCTCCTCATGAAGATGAAACAGCATAAGAAATGTGGCTTCGTAATACTAAGTTATGAGAGAGAGAGAGAGAGAGAGAGAGAGAGAGAGAAGAGAGAGAGAGAGAGAGAGAGAGAGAGAGAGAGAGAGAGAGAGAAAATTCAAGTAAAAATTTGTTACACGGAATGGCAATCATATATTTCAAATATATTCAAGTCGAAAGCACCATTAAAGGTAAAAGCGCCAGAAAAGCTAAGTGCATTTGTACATTAAATGGATAATCATGTAATCGAGTATAAAAAGCTAAAGAAAAAGAGAGTGAGAGAGGATATCCTTTATGTGTAACGGAAACGAGGGTCCTGCAAACCTCCTTTCTTTGTCCTTGTAGGTACATATTCAAGAATGAAAATATTATATTCAGGAACAGAAATAATAAGTCAAGAGGGACGTGGAATAACACAATTGGTGACTGTTATTAATCTGTATAGATTATTCACCTGTAGGTTTAACAAAGGAACGGAAGGTCATGTTCTGGGAAGTTGCATATTGGTCTTGAATGGATACAAATTGGGAAAAGGCAAGGGGAATCGTTCCAGGGCACATGGATGATGATGATGATTATTATTATTATTATTAGCTAAGCTACAACCCTTGTTGGAAAAACAGGATGCTATAACTCCAAGGGCTCCAACAAGGAAAAATAGCCCTGTAAGGAAAGGAAATAAGTAAATAAATAAAATAAATAAACTATATGAGAAGTAATGATCAATTGAAATTAGATATTTTAAAAACAGTAGCAACATGAAAATCGATATTTCATATATTAAGTATAAAAAAAGAGACATATGTCAGCCTGTTCAACATAAAAACAGTTGCTTCAAGTTTTAACTTTTAAAGTTCTACCAATTCAACTAATCGATTGGGAAGTTCATTCCACAACTTGGTCACAGCTGTAATAAAACTTCTTGGATACTGTGTAGTATTGAGCCTCATGATGGAGAAGGCATGACTATTAAAATTAACTGCATACCTAGTATTACGAACAGGATGGTACTGTCTGGGACGATCTGAATGTAAAGGATATGGTCAGAATTATGAAAAACCTTATGCAACATGCATAACGAACTAATTGAACGACTGTGCTAGAGATTATCATCTAGATCAGGAATGAGAAATTTACTAGACCATAAGTTCCTGTCCAACAAATCAAGATGACAATCAGCAGCTGAAGATCAGACAAGAGAACAATACTCGAAACAAGGTAAAATGAAAGAATTAAAGCTCTTCTTCAGAATAGATGGTCACTGAAAATCCTAAGACATTCTCAATAGGCTAATTTATTGTGAAATTGAAGAGACAGACCTAATGTGTTTCTCAAAAGTTAATTTGCTGTAGAGAATCAAACCTAAAATTTTAAAAGTCATACAGAGTTAAAGAAGCATTATCAATGCTGAGATCCGGATGTTGATAAGCCATTGTATTCAACCTGCATATAATCATACTTCAAGTTTTGTTAGGATTTAACTTTATGCCACATAATTGGCACCATGCACTAATTTTAGCTAGATCTCTATTAATGAATTTAGCAACCGCAGATCTATATTCAGGAGATTGAATTGATGCAAAGAGTAGCATCATCTGCATATGCAACGAGCTTGTTTTCTAGGCCAAACCACGTGTCATGTGTATTTAGTATGAAAGGTAATGGGCCAAGAACACTACCCTGAGGAACACCATATGTCACATTCCTATATTCACTATAGTGTCCATCAACACAACTCTGCAATCTAATACTTAAAAATTCAATAATCCTAATAAGAAAAGACCCACCTACTCGCAACTGTGTGACTTTGAAAACAAGGGCCTCGTGATTAAAACGGTCAAAAGAAGCACTAAAGTCAAGACCAATCACACGAACTTCCTGGCCACAATCAAGGGGTTTCCTGTATAGCATTGGAGATTATAAGAAGGGCATCATATGCTCCAGGGCCTTCACAAAAGCCAAATTGTAGACTATGGAACAGATGATTACCTTCAGCAAACCTGTTCAGCAATTTTGCCAAAAGTCGTTCATAAACTAGATATGGGAGTTATGGAAATTAGGCGGTAATCAGCTGGACTTGAACTACCACATACGCATTTACATAATAGAGTAACATTACCGATTCACCAAAAATTGCTAAAGCTCCTCTTCTTCCTAACTTGCAGAAAATAACAGATAACCTTTGAGCAAAAAGATCTGCTGTCTTTATAAACAAAAAGGAAAAAATACCATTTGGAATAGGCTAAATACAATGCAAAGAAAGATAAAGAAAAAATTCTCTCAAGCAAGGGGGAGAGAGAGAGAGAAAGAGAGTTACAAGGATTTTGGATGTCTCAAACACTTTTTAGTCCATCCGCGGAGACTCCATTGGCTCTTTGGTAGAGCAATTTAGTTTAAACATTTATTGAGTTCTTATGATCTTTTCTAAATTATTCTTGCATATTTACCGTGTTACTGTTAACTACATCCGATAAAAGTCTATCCCAAGTATTTGCTATTTTGTATGTAAAGAAATTGCCCCATTGAGTGGTGTTGTTTCTTTTCAATTCCAGTTTATATCTGTTACCTCTGGACTGGTTTGTGATATGCGTGAATAGATTTTGTAATCTACATTTGTTATTCCTTTAAGAATTTTTAATGCCTCTATTAATTGTCCCCTTAGTCGTCCAGTTTGCAGAATAAATAAGTTCAAACGTTCCATCCTCCGTCTATAGCCAAATTACCTTAGTGTTGGAACTAGTTAGGTGGCTATAGCTTGTCTATCTATATCCTTCTGAATACTCGAAGCCAAGAATAGGACTCCGTATTCTAGATGGGGTCTTACTAGTAATCTTTACTTTTGAAGAGTGTAATATGAAATGTAGTTCATGATTTGTTTTGACAGGTCCTTCCTTCTTTCTCATAATGTAGGCAATATCATTTTCTTTCAATTATTATTTCATAAACTGTTTATATAAATGCAAAAATTAGAAAACAATTGAGAGGAACTTCTTTTTGATAATAGAAAATTTTCCATAGATCCTGTTATCAATTCATTCATAGTGTAAGACTGTTCATACTAGTGAAGAATGAGAGTATATAGTCCTATGTCATTCTAGCAAATATTTACGAACTGGAATTCTCATTCTCAAAAAGTGCTAGGAAAAATAAAAAAAATAAAAAGTTCGTGTGAGTTCTGAAGAAGTAGTCAGCGCCCGCGAGTTTTTTTGGAAGTCCATTTTAGGTCGTGTGTGAAATTGAAGGTTTGTGGTTTCAGATTTCGTATTAATATCATTTTTTTTTTATTTTTTAACAATGTAACCTATTAACTTTAGTGCTTTCTTTTCAGCTTATTTACTCTGTTTGGTGAACTTTAAATTCTTGGTGATAATAATTCCAAGATCTTCCTCCAGGTCCATACTTTCTATTTTATTACCCAGCTGTGAGTAATCTAATTGTGGTTTCCTATAATCTATGTGCATGATTTTGCATTTTCCAAGTTGAAAGGCATTTGCCATTTTCTGGCCCATTCTCCTTGCCTCATTAGATCCTCTCTTAAGGCTTCTATGTCTTCTGAGTTCGCTGCATTTATGCCTAGTTTAATATCGTTGGCAAATTTGGCTATTCTGTTAGTTAATCCTATCTAATGTAGATCAGAAATAGCAATGGGCCAAGGACGGATCCTTGAGAGAGAGAGAGAGAGAGAGAGAGAGAGAGAGAGAGAGAGAGAGAGAGAGATGAATTTTCGGCAAACCGTAAGTAGTCTTCGAGACAAATAAATATGTGGATAATGATGACAGTATATCGCTTTCCTTTACGTCCACATAAGTCCTGATACCTTATCTTATGAAATTATGGGGAACCACCTGAAAGAGAAATGGAAAACTTTCCATGGAACCCCTAATAAAAGTTGATTTTCTATTGTTTTTTTTTTTCGATCATGTGAAGTGGTGGAGAGACATAGTCATTTCTTTTTACTTGCTTTATTTTCCCTTAAATATGAACAACGTGGTAACTTAATATTACTGTTTTTCGAGATGTTCCTCCCCTAAGCCGATATAAAATATTAATATAAAACGTAATATTTCACTAATGCTGTATTCCAGGAAATGTTTTAATGCACCATACGTTGTAAATACATGATATAAAGTATCTCAGTGCTTCTTATCTTTTGATAAATTCTCGTATCTGATGATATTCATGTCTTATTAACCACAGACACATGTTACGTCAATTAGGCATAAACTTCATAGGTGGCTGCCTTTGGAAATCACCGCAGTTATTCCCACTATTTCCTGACATTGCATGAAGCTAATGACTACACCTCTGTTTGCTACAGGCAAATACCAAAAGCCCAATTTGTGTTTCAGGGAAGAACATCCCCTGATGATTAATTAAGGTTTCTGAAACGACCTTAATATGAACTTCCTTCAGGACTGTAACAACTGGCACGATTATATCATTCGTGTCCGGGATACAAAATAGCTTCTGTACCATAACCTAAAAGATAATGAAAGTGATGTTTCTTGCCAGAGGATATAGTCATGCAAATTTAAATGTTCTTGCTTGTTTATTTATTCTAAATCATGAACACAAATAACTTTCTTACCACTGCCTGGTAATCAGAAAGAATTGTTCGAGAGTGAATGGAATTTGATAAAACATTCATTAATTGATTCCTTTTCAAACGACCAACCTCTGATGGGTATTGGTGATTTGACATTTTATTTCAGAGAACTTCACTGGTATGCTCTCTGAGCTAATGTCGTTGCTTATCATTTATTAACCAATTCTAGTTATAAGGTATGAATGGCTACTGATTAAAACTTATATACCGGCAGTTTTATTTGTTGTTGGTTATTTTAATTTTAGTTAAATCCGCTGGACACCCACCAACTTATTGGCCTAAATGCACCCAGAAGCTTGTCACGCCTTAAAAAAATCTCAGTTTCAAGGATTTTACAAGAACACAATCCGCTTAAGACCGTGTTATATTGAGATTGAAACAAACAGTGGATACCTGAGCGAGATTAAATACCCACTACAATTGTGGGTTTATTCTATTCCGTCAACATGATATGCAGTATACATTTGCCTACTCATATTTTGTGTATTACTCATGTCTACTACTTGGGAGATTGTTGAATACACTCACAGAGGAGGAGGAGCAAATAATGCGAAAATAGGAAATAAATATAAAAAGTTCCTGCCGTGTCGCACTATTACTTAGAGAAATATGCCTAAGAAAAAACCTTTTTCAGAATAATAATAATAATAATAATAATAATAATAATAATAATAATCCTTAGCCTTCTTCCACTGTGTTCCAGTCAATTGAAAAAACTTGAAAACGGAAAAAGTTCAGAGGAAATGTGACTACTTGACGTAAAACTTAGGTCACGAGAAGTAAACAGTAATATACGATTATGTCACGTATTTCCTTCCTTACACCCTCTCTCTCTCTCTCTCTCTCTCTCTCTCTCTCTCTCTCTCTCTCTCTCTCTCTCTCTCTCTCTCTCTCTCTTGGAAAACACACGCATGCACGGTCGCACATACTCTATGGATGCCACAAAATTATTCATGTACAAACTGCACAATTAAACATGAAAACTGTCGGACAAAATCAGTTTAAAATTAATGTAGATTTTTTTTTTTTTATTTATCCAGGGGAAAGATGTATTATTTTCTTTAGAGACTAGTGGGCAGCAGCCGCCCGTTGAGATACTACCGTTAGAGTGTTAGAGGGTCTTTTGACTAGCCTGAGAGTACTACATTGGATCCTTCTTTCTGGTTAGGCAATAAAATGAGAGAAGTAACAAATGTCATATCTCCTTGAAGGTATAACATGATGCCCGGGAAGTGGGAGACGTCTCTTTGTCGTCTCCGCATTGGTCACACTCGGTTGACACACGAGTTTCTGCTAGGGACCAACACCAACCATATTACGACAACTGTTTGGTACCTTAAACGGTGAAGCATTTGTTGACAGAATGCCCCAATTATAGCAACTTAAGAAATAGATATCTGTTTGAGGCTCGAGGGGAGGATGGCAGATTCATTCTTGGCAAGATTCTTGGACATGGTGTGTCCTACTATGCGAGCGGCATTTTTAGATTTATTTCAGAAGCAGATTTTCTGAAAACTATTTAACTTTTAAGTCATCTCAACTTTTAAGATTTATAATCTTTTATTTTTTATATATAATAGATGATATCGGCGGCAATGACCTTAGATCTCAGGATGCCAGAAAACTTTAAATCAATCAATCAATCTTTCTGGTTAGGGATCATTTTCCTTTTGCCTACACATACACTGAAGTCTGGCCTTTTCTTTACATATTCTACTCTGTCCACATACACCTGACAACACTGAGATTGCCAAACAATTCTTCTTCGCTCAAGGGGTTAACTACTGCAATGTAATTGTTCAGTTGATACTTTCCTTGTGGTAACTGTAGAAGAGACTCTTTAGCTATGGTAATCAGCTCTTCTAAGAGAAGGACACTCCAAAATCAAACGATTGTTCTCTGGTCTTGGTTAGTGACATAGCCTCTGTACCATGGTCCTCCACAATTTTGGGGTGGAGTTCTCTATTTAAGGGTACACTCGGCCACACTATTTTATCTTATTTCTCTTCTTGGTTTTTTTATAGTTTATGTGTGAAAGATTCATTTTATGTTGTTACAGTTCTTAAAATATTTTATTTCAGTAGTTAATTACTTATCGTGTAGTTTCCTTATTTCCTTTCCTCACTGGGCTACTTTCCTTGTTAGAGCCCTCGGGTTTATAGCATTCTGCTTTTTCAACTAGAGTTGTAACTTAGCAAGTAATAATAAAAGTAATAATGAAAGATTAATTTCGGAAACTTTTCCGTCTCTGTTTCCACGTCATTGTCCTAGTGGACTGTTAGGTTATAACAGAGAGACAAGAGAAATGCAACAAAACTTCATTAAGCAGTCGAAGTACTTGCCAGCAAGAACGTCACACAAATTCAAACCAGCTAATTTATGTAAAGGCTAGCTTAAACAGGTGGAGAGCGAGATACATAAAAAAGAAAAAAAAGAAATACCGTTACAGTGTACGAGCGTGTGTGAAACACGTGCCGTACATTATAACAGGTACAAATATTAACTTTATTAACTTATAACGCAAACATTTGGTTCAACCGAAGATGCCTTAGAACAAATTGTAAAGTATAATGCTAAATTCTACATTTTTAGATGCTATGCAGCAATATTCTGCCAAAACTTATTAATATACACTTGATAGATTAAGTGTCTGACCTCTTTCTTGAGTTACAAATATATAGTTAATATATAAAGTGTTGAACGAAAATCACACACGGGTCATAAAAGTCATACAAAGTCCTGACCTAACTATTAGTATTTCAAAATTACACAAAGGAGAACAAAGTTTTCATTGAGACCTTTGATTTTAAAATCTTTTATAGGTTTTTTTCCATCTTAATTACTGCTCCTCTTCCATGTCTATATTCCCATACTGACTGGATATTTCACTTTTTTCCTATTTTTTTTTTCTTGTTACTAAGGATACGTCAGTCAACAGTCAAACTTTCGCTGAAGGAAATATTATGAGTTTCAGCATATAATTACTTCTTATCTAATATTTCATAAAGTTAAAAGCCACTTGATGGTTATGATAAATAGGCTATCTCTAAAATTTAAAACGAAATATTTTATAATACCGTCAAAAAGAGATGTCTTAAATGAATCAATTAAAGACATGAGAGGCTATACAAACTCCCGGTGCCCTTCACTTAATTAATATCCCTCATTAGCGAAGAACCCGAGCGAAATGAAGCGGTTTTATCTTCTACGTCATAAGTAAGTATTAAGAAATTTGTCTTGGTGTTCTGAGAACTGATAAATGATTGAAAATGAGCTTGAGCTAAAGCTATACCGTTGCATAAAACTGGAAGGTTTTAGTCGAGCTCATTCATATTTCAATGAAAAATGCTAAATAATTTTGACAAAATTATCTAGATATAAAACTATCATCTTATAATGACCGAGAACACTAATTAAAAATCTGTTAAACTAATATAAATTCCTCCAGACAAATCGAGTAATGACCTCTTGACCTCTTTTATACCTTTATGCTGGATATAAATCGAGATGACGGCTAGAATTAAAATTATTTTCAAAATAAATTCTAAATCAATATCAACTGATATGTCATCAGTGATAAAGAGAACTTCACATCTATCAAGGAGACAGGTAGTTTTTTTCATTTATTACTTATTACCAGAGCAATAATGTCATATCTATATATATATATATATATATATATATATATATATATATATATATATATATATATATATATATATATATGTTACAGTAAGAACACGTACCTAGGGATTACGCGTAATCCCTGAATATTTCAGTGAATACACGTATTCCCCGTTTCACTCAGGGATTTCACGTAATCACTGAATTTTCCAGTGATTACGCGAAATCCCTGAAAAATGATCCCAGTAATTACGCGTAATCCCTGATGCTCATTTCATCATCAATGCCAACGTTGCGACGAACATATTAGTAAGTAACTAGATAAGATATACAATTAACATTAAAAAATGCAAACATACAGAATTTTATTGGTCAAACACACACACAACGTAAACTGTTCCACGACCTAAAACAAAGCATTTAAAAGTTCTAAAAACTGGCAGAAACCATTGACATGTTACTTGTTACAACAATTGAGGCTGCTATGACATCGTGAGTTACACAGAAGCCCAGCTTTAAGGCATTTACATCGCCTTGTACTACACTTTTGGGCGCCAGTGCAGTTGCATCTTGTGAAGCCTTGTCCACCTGAAGCGGATTGATAAATCACCGCCGAGCGCAGTGGAACTGATTTTTCAGTGTTCATGTCGTCAGTGTTTAGAAGGCGCTGAGGGCACAGATCGAATTGATTTCTGGAATACAGACCACTGAGAATACACCATCCTTTCTGCTTGAGAAGTTTGCGCATCAGCTGCTTCACGACGAAGCCTTTTGATTTCTTTGATGCGTTCTGCAACTCTGTGGTTTTCAACAGAGGAAACAGGACTGTCAGATGGAGAGGGTGAGAGAGACGTTACGGGCTCTTCTGATTCTCCAGAAGAAACAGGACTCTCAACATTGTAGGCAGATGGTGTTGCTGTGGGCGAGGAAGGTCCTGTGGGTAGATCAAGGATTTCAGCTGTCATTGGCTGACTTGTCACATTGTCACCAGTGTATTGTGTATTGTGTTGTAGTGATGCCATGTTCGACTGGGAGCAGAACATCCTCTGTCAATCATGTGTTGGTGTTTCATCACTTGTAGCTTGGATCTGGTTTGCAACACCATCAGTTTGGGAGAGAGAGTTGTCATTGTCAGAGTCTGGCCTGATTGGTGTGACAGCACGAAGATCCTCCTCAGTCTCCATCCGAGCAATCACTTCCATCGGCAAAGACGAAGTAGTAAGTCCTACACGAGCCTCACAGCCAAATATTGCAGAATATGGAGAGCACTTTATCCCGGAATGGAGAGCACTATTTTTCTGGAACTGAACAAACTTGATGCCCGTAGGCCAGTCTTGTGAGTCATTGTCAGCCATCCATGCCACCAGCATATCTTTAATATCACCGTTTGCACGCTCAACCGACCCCTGACTTTGGGGATGGCGAGGCTTACCACGCACCAGTGTTAGTTTTGGCCTAACTTCCTTCAGCTCTGTAATGACTTGTGAAGTGAACTCGGATCCGTTATCGCTTTGGAGAATAACGGGGGCACCAAAGAGAAGAAAAATGTCCAGTAGATGAAAAGCGACCTCTGCAGCTCTTTTGGACGTCAAGGGTCGAAGGATGCAAAACTTCGTCAGGTGATCCTGGTACACCATGATCCATTTCTTGTTGGATCCACTGGGGATGCTTTGCATGTCAATTAGATCCACCTGACCCCTTGACGAGAATTCCTTGGTGAGTATTGGACGAACGACAACCCCCTTCGTCATCGACCGTTTTCGTTTCTTTTGGCATTCTTGACAGAGTGACTTGAACAGCTCAACGGCCTTAGTTGGAATGTTTGCATATTTCTTTTGTAATTCTTTCAACACCCGGTCTCTTCTGCCATGGCCTGTTGAGATGTGGGCGCTCTTGACAACGTCAAACGTCTCCTCGATGCTCACATAGTAAAGTGGCGACTCCTGTCGTGTTGAACGTCTCTTTATCAGTTTTTCTGTAGGCGAGAGAGAGAGAGAGAGAGAGAGAGAGTAAAATAATAAATTGAGGTGAAAACTTACTTCTCCAACAGATAATATCCGTGCCCCCCCTTGGCATGTGAGTTATCAGCTGCTGCTTTCAGGGCATCGATGGTCTTCTGATAGTCACACTTTGGAATTGATCCTTTTTTGTTTTCTTTAAAATGATCCGCGAGGTTTTGTGTAAACCTTTCCTCGATAGACATCTTGACTTTGCTGGAGGAAGAGGAAGAATGAAGCAACAAGTCAGAGTTACTTGAAGAAGAGGAAGAATGAAGCAACGAGCAGTGGTTCAGACACTTGTGAAAACTGAACCATTCGCTCATGTCTCAGTCGTTTAAACACAGACACTCACTAACGAAACTGAAAGGTTGTTAGGTTAAACTATGCTGTGTGTAATTGTATGCGTGTAATTGTATTGTGTTTACCTTAATTGAAATGTTCATTGATGAAGGTTACGCAAATTCACTGAATGCTCAATAGTAAGAACACGTAAAATGACAGGTCTAATTTCAGGGATTTCGCGTAATCACTGGATATTTCAGTGATTACGTGAAATCCCTGAGTGAAACGGGGAATACGAGTATTCACTGAAATTTTCAGGGATTACGCGTAATCACTAGGTACGTGATCTTACTGTAACATATATATATATATATATATATATATATATATATATATATATATATATATATATATATATATATATATATATATATGGGACATAACTTCTTATTAAAACATAACGCCAATATTTATTGGATATTGTTGGGCTCGGATAGAGCATTTGACTATTCGGGAGGATTAATTTCGGTTAAATTTGAACAGACAATTGGATACCTAGAAAACAAAATATTTGTTATTTATCCCGGTTTCCATTTCGCCACGCAGCAACTCTAAAACTTTTAAAACAACAATTCTTAACTTGTGAATGTAATAGAAAAATCAGATCAAAATGTTCGAGGAACATGCTCTTGATCTGGAGGAAAAAGTTACTGCCTTAAGAAAAGGACAAATAAAAATTTCTTTTAAAACTTCTAGAGCAGGGTCTCCTGAGCATACAGTAAAATTAATAAAATCGGTAAAACTTGGTAAATTCTTTCGTAATTTCCTGAAATGATCTTCTTTGAATCTGTCCAGAAAATTTTATAATAAAAATTACAATTATGAAATAAGGTTTTAAAAATAAAATTTGCTCATAACAAAAATAGATTTACAGATGAAGCCCTTCCTAATTATATTTACTCCTTATTCATTCAATCATTATTCTTCCAAAAACTGCGATGGGATCGCTATAATTCTCCTTTAAGCTGAGTGAGGTAAAATAGCGTCCTTCCAATACCTACATGGGATACGATAAAAGCCTTCCAAAAGTGACTGGAATATGATATTCCTTCAAAAAGCCCAGTGGGATTAAGATATTATCCTTCTAAAGGCTAAACGCAGCAACATAAACCTCTTTTCAAGAGATGACTGAGTTAGGCCATTATTCTTTCAAGAGCAGTCTCGTATGAGATTACCTTGTCAAAAGATTTAATACCTCTATACTTGGGGGTACACTCAGGCACACTATTCTGTCCAATTTCTCTTCCTCTTGTTTTATGAAGTTTTTTTTTTAGTTTATATGTGAAAGATCTTTTTCAATGTTATTACTTTTCTTACAATATTTTGTTTTATAGTTTATTTATTTTCGTGTTTCCTTTCCTCACTGGGCTATTTTTCCTTGATGGAGCCCTTGGCCTTATAGCACCTGGCTTTTCCAACTAAGGTTCTAGCTTAGCTAATAATAATAATAATAATAATAATAATAATAATAATAATAATCTGCATAAGCCTAAACGGTTTTTTTCTTTAAAATTCTCTATATTCTAACAAAGAAAATAAAAAACTTTATCATACACTTAATGTCATAATAACTTCTTTAATCTCGAACACGTACTTATTCTTCCATAAAATTCTTTTCTAAAATCGGTTTTCATTTTGCTAAGGTATTCCATACTGAATATTCGTTCCATTGTCGAAATTTCACTTTTAATATTAATTTGTCTAGGAATTAATTATGAAATTTTTTAAACGATAAGCTGCTAACTTGATTCAAACGTTAATACAAAAATCTGATCTTGCAATGAGCACTTTATGCTAAAATTAGTTTCGACAAAAGTCCCTCCCTTCCTTCCCAACCCCCGTTCCCGTTCGACCTGTCTTTCTCTTTTTACTTGGAAGTCATTGAATTTGACATCCTTTTCTCCCGGTATATAATTTCATAAAGTATCGGCGCAAATATCATGGCTTCAAGAACCATTTCTTTTCTTTGCAATGCAATATTCGCAAATATATCAAATGACTTTTTCTGTTCTCGTTTTGAAACAGAATGACGAAAATATATCTATAAGACGAATATTTCCTTCACTTTTGCAACGTCTAAAGAGTTCACTGATATTCTATTAAAGCTATTTTTTCCTCTGTTGACTAATTTAATTTCTTGAATAACTAGAATCCATTATAATCGATTCAATACTTAACCGTACATATTCAATGGACTTATATAAAACTTTCAATCCCAAAGACTCAGTTATGTTATTTTGTTACACTTAATGAACAAGTAGATGGAAAATGTTCACCTCACTGCTTTATGTTTCGGATATTCATCAAACAACTAAGTTCATGGTTCATCCACAGGTTCCATTCCGAAACCTGGCAGCAAAACAAAGCCGCTGGCTGTACGCATTACTAGTTTATCTTTTTGTGCATATGTTTTCATTGCTTTGGGATTGGAAACTAATGGCTAGAACGTGGAAAATGCACCTTAGTAAAAGATCTGTTCATAGTTAAAATAGTGTAAAGTTACTTTTGAGAAAAACATTGTCTGTTTTGTCTTCCATGGCACATGAACATTGTTTACTGAGAAAGTCTTTCAAAACTTTCGGTTATCAATCTATTCTGAAAAAAATGTTTTAATCATTTCATTTAACCCTGTTTTGAGTATTGTTCTCCCGTCTGGTCATCAGCTGCTGGCTCTCAGCTTAATTTGTAGGACAAAAACTTGATGTCTATCAAATCTGCATATAAATCTAAGGCGCCGTCGTTCAGCTATTTCTTAATGCATGTTCTATAAGACTTTTCAAGAATCTGACCATCATTCTGCATTCAGAACTTCCCAGGCTGTACCATAATGTACGCAGTATTTACTTAGTATGTAACTTATTCCAACAGTCTTGACTTCTCAATCACAAGGCTCAACATTACACAGTATTCTTCAAGTATCATTCCACCTATGACCAGATCGTGAAATGGTCTACCTAATCAGGCAGTTGAATCGGTGGAACTTTAGAAGTTCAAACTTGCAGCGAATGTTTAGGCTGAATAGGCTGTCATAAGTCTCTCTTCATAGTTTAAATAAAGATTTGTTACAAATCTTGGAGTATTTCATATTCTTATTCATTACTTATCATATACTTTATTTCATTCCTTGCTGGACAATATTTTCCTTGTTAAAGCTCTTGGTTTAAAAGCATCGTGGTTTTCCAAATAGGGTTGTAGCGTGTCTATTAATAATAATAACACCAACCACAACAACAGCAACAACAACAACAATAATAATAATAATAATAATAATAATGTCATTTACTTTCCTGACGCTAAGGAAATAAGATGGATAGCTAGAAAAGGTAATGCGAGGTATATAACAATTAAATAAGCTAAGGACCTACCTTTTTTAATGTCGCATATCCAACTAATTTAATGAAAATATTCATGAAATTCAATGCTAAACCATATATATATATATATATATATATATATATATATATATATATATATATATATATATATATATATATATATATATATATATATATATATATATATATATATATATATATATATATATATATATATATATATATATATATATATAACTTTCAAATAGGTCTATCCTCTCCAATTTTACTTAGCGCCATTAACTTTTCCTTTCCTAGGGCTACTTTGGTGTTATATAACGAAGCCCCATTATCTCCAGAAGGGAAGATGAAGGGATGACGTTAATCATGCTCGTTAGCCCTCGTTAAGAGCCACCATTAGGTTCCTAAATTTAGCAACGAGATCTTGAAGAAATCCGTCTTTTTCAGGGTTTTTTTTTATGGTGGTTGAGCTCCTCTTTCACTAACAGGAGTGTGGGTGGCTAGTCACTGTAGTTTTTGGTTATATTTTAGCAAAGATAATTGTTTATTTGTATGTATATATGTATATACTGTATACATCCATATATCTAAATATATATATATATATATATATATATATGTATATATATATATATATATATGTATATATATATATATATATATATACATATAATATGTATGATATAATAGAATATAATATAATATATATATTTATATATAATATGTATAATATAAGAGAATATAATATAATATATATATAATATAAATATATATATTTATACAGTATATATACACAAGGTATAATACACACATATATAGTATATGTATGTACGTACGCACACACACACACATATATATATATATATATATACACACACACACACACACACACACACATATATATATATATATATATATATATATATATATATATATATATATGTATATATATACTGCAAAAGTCAAGTCTACACACACACACACATATATATATATATATATATATATATATATATATATATATATATATATATATATATATATGCTATATATACACAAGGTATAATACACACATATATAGTATATGTATGTACGTACGCACACACACACACACACACACACACACACACACATATATATATATATATATATATATATATATATATATATATATATATATATATATATATATATATATATATATATATATATACACACACACACATATATATATATATATATATATATATATATATATATAAATATATGTATATATATACTGCAAAAGTGAAGTCTACACACACATATATATATATATATATATATATATATATATATATATATATATATATATATATATATATATATATATATATATGTGTGTGTGTGTGTGTGTGCTATTTGGGTTAACGGTAATAAAGTGCATTGCCTGTAGGTAGGTTAATCTCATATTTTTCCGAGTTGAAATCCCATTGAAAATTCCAATTAGCCCCACTGATTTGGCAATAATGAAACCCAAAAAAGAAGATTAACCGGGATATAAGAGTTTTACTCATTTCACATCTCTTATGCGCTTCTCTTTAGAATTAAAAATTACCAAAAAAAAAAAATAACACATCAACAACCTCCTTATAG
>NC_090752.1:50096723-50109223 GCF_036898095.1 Palaemon carinicauda
GACTGATACATTATACATACATACATACATAAATACATACATATACACATACATACACATTCACTAATACATATGCATGCGTTTTTAGACAAAAGGGAGATTTCTCCCGACAGGTGGTATAACAAAAAACCAAAGGAAGCCGTCCGTTCATCACAACACACATACCTTCTATGTGGGGCCATCATCAGAGCGTTGACCTTCCCTAATCTTCACCTTCCTCGACACCTCTGTTTTCTAGGACTTGTGAACATGATATTATATCACATTTTAATGCCGATACCTTTTTCCAACTCTCTAGCCAGACGCTTCTAGGTCTCCATTTCCTTTCCTCTCAAAACTTTCGAATATAATTTTTGTTTTCTTTATCGCCACACCGCCTTCCATTCTCTACATGAAACCAAACCACCTCATAAATCCAGACCTTGATTTCTAGCTTCCTAACATGTGTATCTACGATTCTCACAATTTCTTCACTCCATATTAATGGAGCGATGTAAGTTGTCCAAAACACATCCACCCGTTGAGATACCGATAGAGAGTTATTGGGTCCTTTGGCTTCTTTCCCACTGTTATCCCCACATTAAAGGGTCGGTTGTCTGATGTGCCCTCTCCAATGCCTTCTATCAAAGTCATTCTCTTTCACCAAATCTCTTATCTCCATAGCATCCTTCACCTTGTCTCGGCATCTAATTCTCTGCCTCCCTCTTGATCTTCTCCCCCTTAACAGGTTCGTTCCAAATCCTCCTCCCTCCCTCCCCACCATTCATCCTCAACACGTGCCCACACCATCTCAGTCATGAAACTCATCATCCCTGTAATCTTGGCTACGCCTTTCTTTCGTCTTATTTTATCTTTTTCAAATCTTTTAAGCAGTGATATTTCCATAACCACCTCACCATTCTCATCTCCGTTTTCTCAAGCTTTGCTTCCCCTATTCGTCTTAAAAGCCCAAGCATGATTGCATTTTCTTATCACATACCACTACTGATACCTCCCTTCACTTCGCCCATGCTGCTTTTATTCTGTTCTGTTCTCAACTTCAGCCTTACATCCTCCCTCTTGACTTACAGTAGATCCAAAGTATCTAAATTGTTCTACCTGTTTTATAACTGAGCCTTTAATTTCATGTATAGCTATCCTGTCCCTAACTTCCTTTCTGGTCACCATAGCTTCAGTCTTATCCTGATTAACCCTAAAGCTACCCCTTTCCAGAATCTCTTACCACTCTGAAAACCTTCATTGTAATTGTCGACGCAGGAAAATTTCAGGCATTTTCTCTGTGCGACTGTAAATAACTGTTCCCTGTACAGTCACCAAAACAGCCATTTATGCGGTAAAATTGAAAATCTTGCCATTAAATTTCGGGTCACTAAATATAAGCTTATGCTTTGTCCCATCATAAAAAAAAAATTACAAATGAGCAAGTTTCCTTTGGGAACACTAATAATGTGGGACACTTTACCTGTTTCCTTTCTCTTTGTGACGAACAGAAAAGAACCATTGGTTAGTTTTTTCCCACCGCCCGGTCAATTGCGTGGGAGGAAAAAAAGGTCGGTCTTCCAAACAATAGCTCCACAGAGAGCAGACTTTCTTGAGTGGGGAAAGTCCACATTGGAGGACCCTTTATGGATATTATAAGGTAAGCATCACAGTGTACTGAGATTTTTAGATTTAAGAGTTGTAAGGGTTGCTGTTTAAATAACAATAGTTTAATAGAGCAGTCAGTATGATGAAATATAGACTCGTCTGACAAGTATTGTTAGGGGTCGCGTACCTGATTTAACAATGGCGTTCGCTCTTCAGGAACTCGCCAGCGGATCATGAGGGAATTGAGATGGACGGTCCTTACAGTGGGAAAGCAAACGGTTCAGTAAGTAAAAATATATTACTTAAGAGATCTTTACAATTTAATAAAGGAAGCTAGAAGTCGTAATGGGTTAGACCAGGGTAAAACATGCTACGGATCGGGTAATTATTTGGTGATATTCGCTCACGACAATTTCATTCCTTGAACTGCCTAATAATGCTTAATGCATATTTCTTAAAGATTCCATGTACATTCAGATATTTTAAATGTGTTAATGACTGAGAAACTGACTTCATTGTATCTAAGGGATTTACCTGCCTAGTGTTATGAAGTTATTATGTAATTTAGTTTATCATATCATAGGTCTTTATTTGAGATGTTCCTGAAATGTATATATTAAGAAGGAAAATAGAATACAAAGGAATTATACTTTACTAGTTTTATAGCAATATGGTTTGTTTCTAATAAATTATCATTGAGTTTAATATAAATGATTATTTTCTTTAGATATGTTCTTTAATCAAGTACAGTATTGTCACTAGAATACTTAAGTTAATTTTGCAGTGACTTGACTCGTAAGTAAATTATGAAAGCAGTCGATGTTCCACTCCATACCTACTCAGGGATTGTTCCCCATTCTCAGTAGTAGTCACCAAATCCTTTGGAAATAGCAACTCCCACAGCTCTTCATTTCTGATCTCTTCACTTAACACATACAAGACCAGCACAAATAAAAACGGACTTAATGCTGAACCCTGGTGTAATCCAACGCTAACTTCAAAGGTTTCTGTTTCTCCAACAGCTGTTATTACCATTGCCCTTTGTCTTTTGAATATCAAATCTCCCATACTAACCTACTTTTTCGCGACTTTCCTCTTCCTCAAGTATTCCCGGCCAAATACTACTACATTGGATCCCTCTCGGGGTACAGCTCATTTTTCCTTTGACTGCACATAAATGGAATAGTCTGGGCTATTCTTTATACATTCTCGTCTTTCCTTATGCAATTGACAACGCTAAGCTCACCGAAAAATCATTCTTCAGTCAAGGAGATAACTACTGACATGTAATTGTTCAGTGGCTATTTTCCAGTTGCTTGGAGTAGAACAGACTTTAGCTATGATAAGTAGCTTTTTTGGGAAAAGGACATTAAAAAATCAACCAATGTTCTTTAGTTTTCGGTAGAATCATATCGTCTGTACCATGGTCTTCCACTGGCCTAAGTTACAGTTCCCTTGCTTAACGGTACACTCAGACACATTATTCTACCTGTTACCCTATTTCCTTTTCTCACTGGGCTATTTTCCTTGGAACCTTTGGGCTTATGGCATAGTTTCTTTCAATAAAGGTTGTAGCTTAGCTCGTAATAATAATGATAAAAATCAGTTGACACCAACTACTTGAATATTTTCCACCAGTACAAATCATCCACATTTTACGCCTATTATCCCTATGGATTATGACACCAAATAATTCCAAACCAATAACTGAACTTGCCCTTCACATTTGCAGATGCGTGCTCGTGCAAAAATATTATATATATATATATATATATATATATATATATATATATATATATATATATATATATATTATATATATATATATATATATATATAATATATATATATATATATATATATATATACATATACATATATATATATATACACACATACATATATGTGTGTGAGTGTATGCATAAAGAGGATATACAAAGAACAGGATATATAAATACATGTATCATATATTTACAAGTGTGTGTGAGACTGAGGGTGAATGTGAATGTAAGTGCATGTAGTGTATGTGTGCGTATATATAAATGTATATATATATATATATATATATATATATATATATATATATATATATATATACACACATATATACTTGACTTGTACCTAAAGAAGTTTCATGACATACAAGCTGCAAGATATATATATTTCTAAGCTTTGTATTTGTTATGGATAAAGTTATTGTCGTTAGTTTCTTCTTACAAGGAATCAATTATGAAAACAGAACTATTTATTTTCTATATAGATTTCATAAAATAAATATCTGCGCATGTCTGAGAGATGACTTGAAGAATTTTCTTTACAAACTTCTAACAACATAGAAATACTCCAATTCTGCTACATTTGACCTTCCACAGTTCCCAGCTTATCAGAATAAATAAAAAATCTCATTAAATAACCAGGTTTTTGAAATTCCTGCTTCTTATCAAACCGGCATATTGTTTTTACCGGCGTAAATGTCAAAACAAGATAAAAATATAATTTAAGGTCTTTGAATATTGATCAAAAGTTTGGGTACTATTCTCCCTATTAGAACTTGGTGGAAAATTAAATGTAATTGATGTACTGTTTTATATTAAAATCTTCCTCTCACTTTCGTGCAACAAAACTGGTTTTGACCTATGCAATCTATTCGCTAATACCTAAATCGCAGAATTACTCTGCATATACAAGCAGATACAAAGTTAATTGAAAGTGAATAGTAAAACTTTAATGACTGACATCCCTTAATTCATTATGCAATGCAGGAAATGCAAAAGGAACCAACTCATCAGCCTCTTGCACCTCCATGAGCAAACTTTGCAATCAAAAGATTTTTCCCGACCAACTCCGTCTCTCTTTTTCACACCTCTGACAGGAAACACAACATACTGTGTGAGAGTTGCCCCAAACTTTCAACAAGTTCAAAAGGGTTGGAATAGCGAGGAAAGGAAATCAAGCTAAGGGCGTTTTTACTACGAAGAAAAGGATAATGAAGCGTGGAGGAGAGAAACCGAAGAGTTGGAATTTCGGGGGGGAACAAAACAAACGCCAAATAACACTTCTCAGGCCAAAGAAATATTCCCTTGAATCCCATGATGACCTTACATCGAGGTATAATAATAAGTACATCAGATTATATAAAATATTTGCAAAGAACTTACCATTAACACTGGATAAGAATATCATTGTTTTAAAAATAAAAAGAACTATTACAAAGCGAGTGCCAAAATACCTCGATACCGCAAAATTATAAATCAATTGACAAACGATAAAATGAAATTTTAACAAACGGAAAAAACGAATAAAGGAGCAATCTCCAAGCCCTACAAAATGAATATCAAACCTTTAGCTTTACAGATGCTTCCCTTAAGCAAACCTATTTAGACATTTTACCAAAACACGTTCAAAAACTATAAATAATATGGGATTTATGGAAAATGGTCGGTTTTCACCTGGGCTAGAGCTACAACATACAATTTTACATAATGGAGTAATATTACCAATTCACCAAGAAGTCCTAAATGAACCTCTTCTTGCTAACTTATATACATATATATATATATATATATATATATATATATATATATATATATATATATATATATATATATATATATATAAATATCGTATATATATGTATATATACATATATTTATATATATCTATATCGTATATATCTATATCGTATATATATATATATGTATATATACATATATTTATAATATATAAACATATATATCTATATATAATCTATACATACATATATATATATACTGTATATATATATACATACTGTATATATATATATATATATATATATATATATATGTATGTATATACATATATGTATATACACATTTATATATATACATATATATAATATACATATATATTTATATATATAATATATACATATATATAATATAATATAATATATATATATATATATATATATATATATATATATATATATATATATATACTGTATATATAAATATATATAGATATAACATGTCTCTATATGATAAAAAAGCAGCAATGCCGAAGTGAAAGCAATTAGAAGTAAGGATAAATCGTCTGAGAGAGAGAGAGAGAGAGAGAGAGAGAGAGAGAGAGAGAGAGAGAGAGAGAGAGAGAGAGAGAGAGAGAGAGAGAGAGTAGGGAACTTTGACATTTCGTAGGTTTTTTTATATTCCAGTGGAAATTGTTGTTCAAAACCACAAGAGGAAGCCCATTTCATACTTTTTAGATAGTAAAGTTTAACCGCATAAATATCCTAATGTGAATGAACATCAGAAGTTTGAAAGAAGTAATAAAATGATAAAGTCATACAACAAAAGTTTGTTTCAACTCTGAAGTGTAAATGGTTTTGGAAAGAGTAAACCGCAGCATTTCTCTACAACAAAACATAATGACCATTACATAAACATCCTAATATTTTTCTTACAAAATATCAAATATAAAAAAGGTGCATACTGAAATTTCTTATGGAAAATCAGTAACTGAAATGAACTAACTTTCAAGAGGTATTTAATAACTGACCGGTGATAAGTATACTTTCCTTGTTAGACTTTTTCTACTCACAAGAACGACGAAGATTAAGAATAAAAAGTGAAGGGATTAAGTGCTTATCTTAGAAGGAATATATAGACTCGTCTTTTAAAATGATAATGGAGGATTAGATGATCTCGGATTGATAAAATGGTTGATGGCTAGATGGCGTTTACAGACAAATCCCATGAACTTGGGTAAGGGAAAACTGAATAAGGTCGAACATTCCAAGGAATGGTAGTAGTGAGCGAAAAAAAACTTAAGAAACTGAGAAACTAAATTATTGTTCGAGTCCACTGAATGAAAAGTAGTAGTGTAGCTGGAGTCACCTTGAGATGAAGGGCTCAACTCCTTCATCTCCTTCACGCAATAAGTGTCGGTTGAATATGCAGGAATTCCAATGCGGATATGTCCTGTCGACCTATGGCAAAAAGAAAAGTAATTTTCAGTCTATACCTTAGGAAAAAAATATGCGGTTATCTGAGAACGATAGTTCAATACAAAATATAATTCACCATCCTTCTGGTGATTTCCTCATGACACGATTCCCATTCTACAATCGAGCCAATTGTAATATTGTGTAAGATTGTGAGATGGTGAGTCGAAGAAAAATTCCCATTCTACAATCGAGCCAATTGTAATATTGTGTTAAGATTATGAGTCGAGCCAATTGTAATATTGTGTTAAGATTATGAGTCGAGCCAATTGTAATATTGTGTTAAGATTATGAGATGCTGAGTAGAAGAAAAATTCCCATTCTACAATCGAGCCAATTGCAATATTGTGTTAAGATTATGAGATGCTAAGTAGACGAAAAATAATCTAGTTCCAGTAGAACAATTTGATTTCATTAGACGTATAATTTGGTCTACAAGGAAAAGTTAGGTGACCGAGGAGGCCATTCAGCGATGAAATTCGAATTGGAAAATTCCGTTGTCTGAAATAAAACTAGAGACTACTGTACACACCAAAAGGAAAGAAAGAAAACGGGAACCGAGGTCAAGTAAAAACGCTATTAACACAGTCTATTGCAATGTCCACAGTATTCTGCGTGGAAAGGACAAACCTGCAGTTGCACCAATGAAGTAAATGTTTAAAACCTTATAGAGGAAGATGGATCAAAGGAAGTAGCACCACACGAGGAGCACTGACATCACTACCAATTAAGGGAAATATAAAATGACCTGTCAATTGCTTGAGACTATATAAACACATGGCATGGCAGAACTTCATAGAAAAACACAAGGGAGAAATAATGCCACGATTACAAGGCACATATTGAACAATATATAAAAAATATATAAATAAATATGAAGACATTACTTAACAAAATTCACCAAAACTGGCAACTTTGATTCATTAGAATATGAAGACAGTAAAGGATTTAATAAAAAATATTGTATATTTCAATAAAACAAAATAAACGAAAAAATATATACCAGATTTGCAGTATTTGCTTTAACGCTATATCCCACGCATGCATTGCATTGCTAATGGAAAAAGTGGCCGGCATGAATGTTTCAGATTTTTTTCCTTTGCTAACCAATGCTGATAAAAAATTTATATTTGCTGCACACTATTTTCCAGAGAATAGAAAACCGAATTCCTCTCGCATAATGACATTTTATTTGACAAAGAAACTTTAAAACTTGGAACTGAATATATGTTTGTGAATGTGTAATTTTTCTTAATATATTTTACCTTATAATAAAATCATCTTGCATCGCTTAAGAAAAATACTATATACGGCCGAACTGTAGAATCATACTTACACATCCATTGTCAGTAATTAAATTTGCAAAGTAATTAAATTGTAACGATCAAGCCCTGATAAGACAGTAGACCCAAGATTTTACGCTTAAACGTTTCAAAACCACAAACACAGCCATTACTTGCACATTCAAAATATATGAAAGGTCAAGTGCACGCGGCAATAGGTCATGATGGGAGTTAACAGTTTATCATAAAATAATAAACACAGATAATGTATTCATCCTTATACTTTAAACAATCCATAAGGGACATCAGACACAGTATAAAGAACTACAAATAACTGTTTGTTTTAAGAATAATAAAAAAAGGCATGTAAACATGCACACCCATACACACACAAAATCACGGTAAAAATCAAGTTTTAAAACCGATTACTTTGGTATGGTCCAATTACTCTTTCTCTCTCTCCTCTACTTCAATACTTTTCCCCTCACCTTTGTTCTCAATGACATATCACCCATCCACTGTTATACAATTGTTTTTCTTCTTTCCCATTCATGCTAATCTACGACTGGGCCCCAATACATAAAACAAGCCGTAAAATAAGACTCATTAGTCAGCTTTGGTTAAAATCAATAGTACTCACGTATTCATTTTCTGAAATACAAAAAAAAAAAAATATTTCAAAAAAAGATCCGGAACCTGTATTGTACTTTCAAATGAATTTCTCGGACTACGCAGAAGAAAATGCAGATTGCGACATAAATAACACGTTTTCAATCCGATAAAAAAATACACTGAATTTGTATGCTGTGCGAGGGTAAAGGAATTTTCGTACCCCGAATACTGATTTAACCCATCCATTACGCTCGTAAAATTATCTCTCTCTCTCTCTCTCTCTCTCTCTCTCTCTCTCTCTCTCTCTCTCTCTCTCTCTCTCTCTCTCTCTCTCTCTCTTAATATTGTTCTTTAAATACTTTCTAAACGAATTGCCAATCAGGGGAAAGGCCTCTAATAAATCCAAACGTTATATACGTATTTATATTTACTGGAATCAAAGCATGATTGATTAAAGGAAAACTTAAATTTCAAATAAGTAATTATTACAGTAGTTACAAGATGTAAATGGTGTACATAATCTGGGAGACATAACCAAACTTGATATTGAAATATGATATACTTAAATTTTATATCTAATACAACAGTACTAACAAAACGCACACCCAAGAACATCCAGGCACATACATATCTACACTGCATAATAGCATCTTCGCATTTAGAAAGCTTCATATTCAAGAGACACGCAAATGAAGCATACAATAACATTCTGGACTATATTAATAACATTCAATCGAAATCAGGACTAGAATATGGTAATTAAAAAAAAAGAATTATTAATACTCGTACACAAATTTGTTAAATTGATAACTCAAATTGCTTTTTTCCCTCAAACATTAAATTTTATTGATTTTATATATATGTATCTATTAATGTTCATATATTAGCCCTGACGATGGGAAAGATTTTTCCCGAAACCTTGTTTCACTGATATAAATCAAGTCCAAAATATTGAAAGTTTTGCTTGAAATCGCCTTCTTATTGTGTGTGTGTTTATATATATATATATATATATATATATATATATATATATATATATATATATGAAGATGGGTTGATTTCAATTGTAAGTACAAAAAACCTCAATTCGACAAGAATATGTACAAAAGATTTGAAATTGAATTATATATATATATATATATATATATATATATATATATATATACATATATATATATATGTATATATATACATATATATATATATACGCGTGTGTGCGTGTATAGTATATACATACATACATAATTTTATATATATATATATATATATATATATATATATATAGTATGTATATATATTATATATAATATATATGATATACATATATATATATATATATATAGTATGTATATATATTATATATATATATAATATACACATACACTATATATATATATATATATATATATATATATATATATATATATAAATATATATATATATATATAAATATATATATATATATATATATACATATATATATATGCATATTAATGTGTGTATATTTATATTATGAATATATATATATATATACATATATAAATATATATATATATATATATATATATATATATATATATATGCATATTAATGTGTGTATATTTATATATATTTATATTATATATAATATATATACATATTTTTATATATATATATGTACATACACACACATATATATATATATATATATATATATATATATATATATATATATATATTTATATATATATATGTATATCACATTCATGTCACGACAAGAAAATACAAAATTCTTCCGGCCCAGTTTAGGACTTGAGCCAATGCCACACGAAGAGGAGAGGAAGATAAGTTGGAAAAAAAATTTTGTAAGTATTATGAGAACTAAAATTCATTAATTAAAAATACTAACAGTGATTGCTGCGTTTCTCTTGTATTAGTCCATCCATCCATATACCAAGGTACTTCTCCAAATTTTGGCGGGTAGCCGACATCAACAAATGAAACAAAACAAAAAGGGGACCTCTACTCTCTACATTCCTCCCAGCCTGACAAGGGACTCAACCGAGTTCAGCTGGTACTGCTAGGGTTCCACAGCCCACCCTCCACCGTTATCCACCACAGATGAAGCTTCATAATGCTGAATCCCCTACTGCTGCTACCTCCGCGGTCATCTAAGGCATCGGAGGAAGCAGCAGGGCCTACCGGAACTGCGTCACAATCGCTCGCCATTCATTCCTATTTCTAACACACTCTCTTGCCTCTCTCACATCTATCCTCCTATCACCCAGAGCTTTCTTCACTCCATCCATCCACCCAAACCTTGGCCTTCCTCTTGTACTTCTCCCATTAACTCTTGCATTCATCACCTTCTTCAGCAGACAGCCATTTTCCATTCTCTCAACATGGCCAAACCACCTCAACACATTCATATCCACTCTAGCTGCTAACTCATTTCTTACACCCGTTCTCACCCTCACCACTTCGTTCCTAACCCTATCTACTCGAGATACACCAGCCATACTCCTTAGACACTTCATCTCAAACACATTCATTTTCTGTTTCTCCATCACTTTCATTCCCCACAACTCCAATCCATACATCACAGTTGGTACAATCACTTTCTCATATAGAACTCTCTTCACGTTCACTCTATTTTTTACTACTCCCTTAACTGCCCCCAACACTTTGCAACCTTCATTCACTCTCTGACATACATCTGCTTCCACTCCACCATTTGCTGCAACAACAGACCCCAAGTACTTAAACTGATCCACCTCCTCAAGTAACTCTCTATTCAACATGACATTCAACCTTGCACCACCTTCCCTTCTCGTACATCTCATAACCTTACTCTTACCCACATTAACTCTCAACTTCCTTCTCTCACACACCCTTCCAAATTCTGTCACTAGTCGGTCAAACTTCTCTTCTGTGTCTGCAACCAGTACAGTATCATCCGTAAACAACAACTCATTTACCTCCCATTCATGGTCATTCTCGTCTACCAGTTTTAATCCTCGTCCAAGCACTCGAGCATTCACCTCTCTCACCACTCCATCAACATACAAGTTAAACAACCACGGCGACATCACACATCCCTGTCTCAGCCCCACTCTCACCGGAAACCAATCACTCACTTCATTTCCTATTCTAACACATGCTTTACTACCTTTGTAGAAACTTTTCACTGCTTGCAACAACCTTCCACCAACTCCATATAACCTCATCACATTCCACATTGCTTCCCTATCAACTCTATCATACGCTTTCTCCAGATCCATAAACGCAACATACACCTCCTTACCTTTGGCTAAATATTTCTCGCATATCTGCCTAACTGTAAAATTCTGACTCATACAACCCCTACCTCTTCTAAAACCACCCTGTACTTCTAAGAATGCAATCTCTGTTTTATCCTTAATCCTATTAATCATTACTCTACCATACACTTTTCCAACTACACTCAACAAACTAATACCTCTTGAATTACAACACTCATGCACATCTCCCTTACCCTTATATAGTGGTACAATACATGCACAAACCCAATCTACTGGTACCATTGACAACACAAAACACATATTAAATAATCTCACCCCCTTCCTTCAACATCTCAGCTCTCACACCATCCATACTAGATGCTTTTCCTACTCTAGTTTCATCTAGTGCTCTTCTCACTTCCTCTATTGTAATCTCTCTCTCATTCTCATCTCCCATCACCGGCACCTCAACACCTGCAACAGCAATTATATCTGCCTCCCTATTATCCTCAACATTCAGTAAACTTTCAAAATATTCCACCCACCTTTTCTTGCCTCCTCTCCTTTTAACAACCTTCCATTTCCATCTTTCATTGTCTCTTCAATTCTTGAGCCAGCCTTCCTTACTCTCTTCACTTCTTTCCAAAACTTCTTCTTATTCTCTTTATATGACTGACCCAATCCCTGACCCCACCTCAGGTCGGCTGCCCTCTTTGCTTCACGTACCTTGCACTTTACTTCCACATTTTTCTCTCAATATTTTTCATACTTCTCTATACTATTACTCAGCAGCCA
>NC_090752.1:50116723-50118365 GCF_036898095.1 Palaemon carinicauda
TGAAGAAGATGATGATGATGATGATGATGATGATGAGGAGGAGGAGGAGGAGGAGGATGAAGAAGATGATGATGATGATGATGATGATGATGAGGAAGAAGAAGAAGAAGAAGAAGATGATGATGATGATGATGATGAGGAAGAAGAAGAAGAAGAAGAAGAAGAAGAAGAAGAGGAGGAGGAACCTGCACCACCGAAATGCCACACACTAACCAGGAAACAGAAGCGAATGCTTCTGAAGTGGCTTGATCACATAGAAAAAGCCGACAATCCCTATGAGTTTTTCGGAATTTCTCTAAACAAAACCAAGGAAGTAGCCATATCGGCCTATGAGTCCTTCGTTCAAAGGTTCGTTGCTGAATACGGGAGTTTTGAGAGCCTAGAAAAGGCAGGTTACAAGGGCGCAGTAGCCGCCTTTGAGAAGGTAACCAACTTGTATTTGTTGTTGAGGTGTTCCCCTAAACAGATTGGAAAGATGAAAAATAAGATAGATAACGGCCAGGCTGATACACTGGCCGAGGCTTGGGATCTCATAAAAAAGGAAGACAAAAAGCGCAAACAAAAGACTAGAAAACGGAAAGAAAAGAAGAAGGAAAAGGAGGAAAGAAAAGAAAATTGCGCAGATGATGATGATGATGATGATGATGAAGAAATAATTTACAACCATAATCAAAATGATGAATCATCATATCAAGACGATGACGGAAGGACAGAAGAAAGAGGACCCAGAAATAAAGCCCGGAATATGACATCAGAAAAGCCCATTCCGGGACTGCCCAGAAACCGAACTCTGGGACGTCGTAAAAAGCATAGAGGCAATATGGGACCTAACAATCCCCAAGACCAGGACAGACCGAAGAGAACAATAGAAGAGTTCTTACAAACGTTGAGACCTAAAATCAGGAGGTAAGAAGTTTGATCGTGAATAGAAAAATAAAAAGAAAAAATCCCCAAAAAAATATAAAAATAAAATATAAAAAAAAATATAAAAATAAAAAATCCAAAAAAATATATAAAAATAAAAAATCCAAAAAAAATATAAAAATAAAAAATCCAAAAAAAATATAAAAATAAAAAATCCAAAAAAATATAAAAAAAAAAATCAGCAGCTTAGAGGAGGAGGAGGAAGAGAAGCAGCTAAAAAAAAAAGAAAATTAATCAAGATAACCTTGAAGGAACCTTAGTTGGACACTTCAAACCAGGATAAGGAATATGAAAATCAGGATTGATGCATTGGATCCAGTTGACGGATTTGGAAGTGAAGAGGAAGGACCAACCAGCTTGAGGGACGCAATGCTCAACTCTCCAAATTGAACGATGCTTGGAATAACCTGGAGGACTGGCGATGCAGAAGGAAGAGACCTACCGGATTCTGTATGCTATGTACCTTGGTGAACGAGTACAAGACGTTTGTCAAGTGTACAAATGGTCGGATATCTAGATCTATTCTTTTGGATACCAACCTTCGGGTGGTTCTGGGGGAATAATCTAGAAGACCGGCTCTGCAGAGGGATGAAGCTGGGATTCTTCTAGGATGCAGGAAAGTCCTTATAGGTTGCCCCAAGATAGTTCAGCTGGGGAAGGAAGCTGCGTCTCTTCAAGGAAGATCAGCTTGGAGAGGTGTTCAACAGATGGCTCCTGA
>NC_090752.1:50118865-50123865 GCF_036898095.1 Palaemon carinicauda
TATCTCCTAGAGTTACTTATATAAAGTGGTACCTCTACATACGAATTTAATTCGTTCCTCAACCAACTTCAGATGTAGAAACGAATTTTCCCATAAGAATACATGGTAATTCATTTAATTCGTTCCCCAGCCTAAAAACTCATAATAAATCCTTAATAAATGGCTACACATAATTACACATAACAATAACATAACTGCATAATATGAAAGAAGCATGAAAAAAGTTAATTATAAAGAAATAAATAAAAAATAAGGTAAAGTGGCAATAAAACACAGACAGGCCAACGCAGGTGTAGGATTTGCTACGCCAGGAGGAGACGGACGACTCTCTCTCTCTCTCTCTCTCTCTCTCTCTCTCTCTCTCTCTCTCTCTCTCTCGTTCTTCTTCACTGTTAGTGTTAGAGACATCTATTAATTTTTTCTGAGAGAGAGAGAGAGAGAGAGAGAGAGAGAGAGAGAGAGAGAGAGAGAGAGAGAGAGAGATTAAACAAAAATGAGCGATTAAACAAAAATGTGTTGTGTACATATGATTTTTAACAGTGTTAAAGAGTTGAAAGACAGTTAAATGTAACTAAAAAAACAATAACTGCGAATCTGAATTCCTTTATTAACTAAAACAAATATTGATGCAAACACACTCGTGTGCGTATGCGCAAACACACGCACACGCACGAGGAGACACGATCGGCGTGGAGGTAGAGATGGTGACTGCAATAACATACCGTAACTTACACTACGGAAATTTTAATCTAACTTAGCTTATTTATTTTTATTTTTATTTTTATATTTCATATATTTTACATTTTTTTTCTTTTGATCTTTTATTTTCATCACTTTCAGTGACGAGTTACGGTATGTTATCGCAGTCACCATCTCTACCTCCTCCCCGACCGTCTCTCTTACTCCGTAGCAATTTTTGCACCTGTGTGTGTGTTTGTGCATACGCACACGAGTGTGTTTGTATCAATATTTGTTTTAGTTAATAAAGGAATTCAGATTAGCTGTTATTACTTTCTTAGTTACATTTAATTGTTTTTCAACTCGTTGACGCTGGTAAAAATCATATGTACTCTAAACACATTTTTGTTTAATCTCTCTCTCTCTCTCTCTCTCTCTCTCTCTCTCTCTCTCTCTCTCTCTCTCTCTCTCTCTCGGAAAAAAAAATAATAGACGTATCTAACACTATAACAGCGAAGAAGAGAGAGAGAGAGAGAGAGAGAGAGAGAGAGAGAGAGAGAGAGAGAGAGAGAGAGAGAGAGAGAGAGAGATATTTTATTTAAAGAACGTGTTAATGCTATGTTTAGAGAAACAGAAAAAGAGAGAAGTCTTATTTAAAAGAGCTTGTTAATGCTATCATGGTTTTCTTTGCTTCACTTTTTTCTTTCTTTCTGTTCATCACGCTGGCCCTTCTCACAAATGATTCGTTGCCAACAATCTCTTTGTCCTTTACCCCTACCAACAAAAGGCATTCTATCTCTTCCAGGGTATTGCTAAGATGTCTTGTAATAATGGTGATCCCCTTCGATGGTTATTTGCTTTAATGGCTGCCTTCAGCTTGATAATCCTCGAGATCATAGGCCTATTCCGGCCATATTGTTTAGCCATACAGTATCACTCACATGCACACTGCTCTCATGTTTTTCTATAATTTCTTGCTTCAATTCTAATGAAAGAATTGCCTTCCTGTACAGAAACTTGGCTTCTTAGGCACCATGATTATAGGTAGTCAAAAAGGAAATGTGAGAAAAGGAAGAAAATAAGCACTGTTAATAACAGACCAAACAGAGGACAACCACACGATACACACAAGAATAGAGAACTGAGCACTCGACGCTCAATGGCGTAATGTTTACTTCGTGTGTCGAAATAAAATTCGGGTGTAGAGTCAAAAATTTGGTCGAATTTTACTTCGGATGTTGGAAAATTCGGATGTAGATACATTCGTGTGTAGAGGTTCCACTGTAATTCGATACTCGTCTCTTTTAGAGATTTATGGGTAAACCCTACCTTCCCTCAGAGTGTCGCCATTAGGTGACAACCCTATCTTGGTCTTGCCATAGGAGTAGGGTACTTCAGCTTGACTAGGCTAGTGTTTCTGTTTTCCCTCTTTGCCGGTGATTATCCCGGCTTTGAATTACGACAGTAACTCAGAGAATTCAATCTTCTTGTCGGCAACTCTACTGATGGGGGACTAGTCACTCCCCTGCCGGTTTACAGTTTCAGGCATAGGAAGCCTGGCTTCCCTAGCCCACAACCTAAAGTGGTAGTACAATTGCTGCCACCTTCTCCCTTGTGGTCTAGAAGACATGTCTTACATCCGGCAAGGTCTTAGGCGGAGGAATCGTTATTCCTGTGCCGCCCGAAACGGCGCCGGTATAGAAACTATGTTTCTGTCTTTGTGACCGATATAAGACCCTTTTCCCTTCTCCTTCTGTCCTTTAGTCAACATCTTTGGCTGGTATTCTACAATCTCCCTGCTTGCCGGGTGGATTACGATGCCGGCCGGGCTCCTACGAAGGCAGCTTGATTGCCGCTTCGACCTTCCCCCTGACGGACGCAAGGCTCCGGGAAAGGTTTTGCCGGCCATGACGGCTGCCGATGGGAAACCCTTATAACTTTGAGTGTTCTTCAGTCCTTCTTGGACTGCCATCCACAAACCCTGGAACCGGCAGAGCAGCCGGTAACAGATTCTGTGGCTGGATGGAAGCTAGAATGATGACATTCCCCCTTCCATTTGAATCCTCATTCTGGAAGAAGGCAGTAGGGACAGTAGTCCCTACAACCCTAGTTATTGTATTAAACTATAATACGGTAGCCCTTCTCTCCATGCTTTCTCTCTCTGTCGGCTAGTGCCGCCAGGTACCAGCCTAGCCAGCAGCAGACCGGCAGAACCACAGTATAACATTATACAGTAGCCAGTATTTTTGCATTTTAGTACATACTGCAGTTAGAAAACTATAGTATATACGATACAGTAGTATATTTTTTCCAACATATTCTGTGTGTCCTTTCACGGTCCATTGTTGAGACCACTTATAGTGTTGATGTATTCCTTCAATATCCTGATGGGTTAATGCTAGTATACACTAACTTCAGTTCTAGAATTTAGAGTTCTTTCACCCTATTTTCCCTAATAAGGAAAGTCTAAATATTAATATTGAGGGAGGTGTCAGCAATTGCCTGGGCAGGCGACACGTGTGTTTCCTATTTTCTTTCTAGCTTACTATCTTGAGCTATAATGATAATAGTTAGTGCTAATTTATGCATGAACATAATTCATCAGTGTGATAAAAGGGATTTTGACGAAGGAAAAATCTATTTCTGGGGAGAGACCTGTGGCGGCCGGGGAAAAGGGTCCTTCTAATATACACTTTTCTGATAAAACCTTCCAATTATACCAGAGAAAGATAAAAGCATGGAATGCAGAGGTTACTACCCTCGCGCGAGCACCTTGTGGGTGTCGTGTATAAAGCAAAGGCGCGTGAAAACCACTATTCACAGGCTGTCTTCCATTTAGCTAATTCCTTCGTCAAAGGGATGGGCCGATACAGAGGCACCAGCTATGCTACCAGAGCCACGCCACCCACGCCCCGACGCGAGTGCCATCTGAACAACATCCTTCTACTTTGCACTTGCTAGCTTGTGTGTATAATTTTGTGCTCTCGGCGTTTTCCCTTTGGTGGATTTATTTTGTCATGTCCGAAGCTCCATCTTCACCCATTCCAATGTTAAGTACCATAGTTTGTTTTGACAGCTTTTTGTAGTACCGGGCATTTGTCCTCTTCCCAATTTAGTCCGTTTTATCTCTACCGGCTGGGCCATCCGCGGCGTCGGCAGCCATTGTTGTTTTGCCTTGTCTCGCTGGGAATTCATGTTAGTCTTGCCCGTTTGGTACTCTGTCAGTTAGTTTCTTGGTTAAGTCCCTGGCCTTATGCCTTTTTGAACCATTATCAGTGATAAATTACCTTATACTCATGCCACCTTTACTCTTTCTTTACAGGAGGAAGCCAAGGTGAAGTGTGAGGTAATCTACTGCAACCACAAAGAGTAATTACTTTTGTGGTCACTCCACCGGCAGGTCTCATGCCGCCTGCTCCATCGCAACCGAAACCTTAAGATATTGGGATCCCAAGGATTGCAACGTCTGCTCGGCCTTAATGACCGAGGGGTTCGGTGATCCCAAGACAACGGAGTCGAGGGATGCTGCGAGGGAAAAGCTTAGGTAGTGGGTACAAGGGTTTCAAAAGAACTCTCCGGGACAGTACCTACCAAGCGAGATGATGAGAAGCCTGCTGTTCCCAAAAGCAACAGCTGATGCCGTCGTACCTCAGGCACGACCCGGACCTCCTTGCGTACAGGTTGCAATAGAGGCCGATATCAACAAGGCTTTACAAGACATGGACATCCATCAGGAGAGGATGTCAGAAGTGTCATTGGACACAGAAAATTATCTCCTTAGAGAGGATCCTGAAGAAGAGGTGGCCTAACCACCTGGAGAAGACTAAGATCTTCAGTCGACAGAAGCGGGAGACCCTCTTCTGTCTGTGTCAGCATTCCAGCCTGTGCTGTCAAAGTCTTCGGCTCCAACCCCTCCACTGGACCCGCTGGGCCAAGCAGTTGTGGCCCAGATCACACAACTTGTGGACTCTCTACGGAACGAAAACTTAGATATGCGGAAGGAATTCCGTGAAGCAACCCATATCGTTACCTCTCGTGGGTCATACAAGCGACCCAAAGTGTCAGACCTGCCACCATGCTCCAAAACCAATCCCTGGAGGTATGCAGAGTTTATGGCTATGATGAATGGTAAACTCTACATTTCGGAGAAGAAGGGGAGCCATTCCCCTGGACGACATCCAATTCTGGCCAAACCTTTCTGCTTACCCAGAATGTTTCATCCAGCTGAAGAGTGAGCCGGCGTCTAAGAAAGAGACGGAACCCAAGGAAGTCATGGTCTTCAACCACGACAAGGCACCAGCTCTCTTGACGAGTAGCCTGAA
>NC_090752.1:50128865-50138865 GCF_036898095.1 Palaemon carinicauda
CACCCTGCTGTCGAGGACTTCAACAAATATGTTTAAGAAGAACAGAGTAAAACTTATATGCACTAAAGAAAATCCCCACCTTTTGAAAAATACTGGTGGAAGGAGGAGAAAACATTGCATTCAATGGATGGAAAGAATCTCCAAGGAAAGTCTACATAACATATACAGTGTATCTGTATATATATATATATATATATATATATATATATTATACACACACAAACAGAGAGAGAGAGAGAGAGAGAGAGAGAGAGATTAAATTGACTTTTCCTTTAAGAAATCATAACCAATGATTGACGCATGTGACCAGGAGACCACAAACACGAAAATATCGTTAGTGAAAGATAAGTATCTGACAAGGGCGGCGCAATTAAAAAGGCTTGAAAAGTCCTTTCTGTAAATAACCCTTTCAAGATCAAGATAAGCATGGTTTATGTTTAGATGTCAGTTTTCGATATATATATATATATATATATATATATATATATAAGATGATGATGTTATTTAAGGTGATCTTATCCCAGCAAGTACAGTTGTAAAGAAAGGGTGAGGGAAAATAGGATACTTATCCTTGTATTAGTGTTAATCTCTTAATTTGCCTTTATTGTTGTTTTCAAAGGTTTTCGACTTGTCTCTAAAGAAAGTTTCCTTCAAGGAAAAAATGAGCTAAGTGTTTACGTTCGGACACGATAAGTTCTGGCAAAGAGCTCTTTTCAGCGGCCACCACCGAATGGTTTGACTATAGGAATCTCGTTCATCGAAAGCAGCTTTGATTCAGTCATATTAAAGTTTTGGTGTATCGTGAAGTCCTCAACATGTAGGTTAAATATCTTGGATCTCTTGACAAAAAGGGTCCCATTACAACAAGCTGGATTGACCTCTAGTGGAAATAGGTAACTGCTTGGAGAATATCTTCCAGGAATTCAACTTTCCGCAAATTTGATTATGATTTTTCTTTCGAAAATACGAGAAACATGTTCTTAACGTAAATATTGCTACAGCGCACGTTTTACCTTCACGGCAAAGTAAACATTAAACTCAAAACTAGTAACGAAATATGACAGTATCATGAAATCCATCAGCTGCCTAAGAACAGCGTTTACACTCGCACACAGCCCAAAACTAAGTAAGTGATCGGCAGCTCTACAAGTACGAACACTCGCGGCGGTATTCTGGGATGTTACAGAGATCAAAGCTAACTACCCAACGGAGTAAACCGGTGATACTCGACCCTCCGGTTGTTATAACGAAGCTCGGAAAGCCAGAGTTTATTCGCTGGATTTTTATTTCGCTAATGCAGGCAAAGAATAGAAGATAAATTTGGAATATCGTTCAATGTATGTATACTCGAGTAGGCGTTATGATAAACCTACTAGTTGAACTTTGTATGATGTAAGGATTCTCATTTATACAACACTATTGTGCTTGATTGTAGAAATGTGACTTGTTTCTTTTGACTGTATTATGTTAACAGTTAATGTAAAACTACCGATTTAAAAAAAAATTATATTGTGAAATTTTGCAATGGATATATTGTCATGCAGTGTAGGCTATGTTCACGGAAATGAAAAATAATATTCAAAACATGCAAAATTAACAGACCTAATATGATAGCGATTTTCTTTTAGAATAGTTATTTTTCTTTTTCTTTTCCTATAGGCTTTTAATCTACAGAAGAACAAAGACCAAAGCCCTCACGAGAAATTGTATAATGCACTGAAATTCACAGACCCAACGTATTCTTTTGCTTTTCTAAGATTTCATGTAATGAAGGAAACAAATCTATCTCATCAATAATATAATAAAATTATGCTACATTTACTGGAACCATGCGACAGCACAATCTTCCCCCTTAGAAATTGTAATATGAGAGGAAAAGCTGATGAAAAAAAACTCGGTCACCGTCCAGTAGATTATTCAAACTATTTACTTAGCACACGAACGCACAAACTTCTTGAACCAAACGAGATTCCACATGAGTGAACTTTTGGATAGGGATGTTCATCCCAGAGTCGAAGAACTTTCATAATAACGATAACTTATTTACGGCGAAACGCTTAAAGTATTGGACGCCACTAATGAAAATGAAGGCTGGGAGACAGCTTATGCAAACTACAGGGAAGTCAGTGTCTAAGATATTTTGTACAAAATATGTAACGAGTAAAAGAAAATACTTTATATGAGTCTTTTGGTACTGCTTTATACATGTAACTGTTATGCTATTCATTGCCTTATTATTATTATTATTATTATTATTATTATTATTATTATAATTATTATCATTATTACTAGTCTAGCTATAACCCTAATTGGAAAAGCAAGTTAGATTTAAAATTTGAATGTTAATCATTTATCTATATCTATATATTGAGTATTGTATATATCTATCTATCTATCTACAGTATATATGTACACACACACACACACACACACACACACACACATATATATATATATATATATATATATATTCAAAATGTGTATTTTAAGTAATGAGAAGATTATGGCCACTCACACTTGAACTGCTGAATCATGGATAACCCCACTCTCTCTCTCTCTCTCTCTCTCTCTCTCTCTCTCTCTCTCTCTTACTTCCTGTAAAATAAGGATCTTTAATTCAAATAACTCCTTTTCACACGATCGGTGCAGATCTATATGTATCTCCCTCTCTTACTCCCTCAAACAGTATAATTATGGACATTTTTTTTCTCAAAAGAGACGCAACTATCTCAAAAAAATTACTAATCCTTTCATTTATCTGACCTTTTACCATTTTTCTCTCCATTCAAATCTTCTTATGCTACATAAACTAAGCACATAGATCATGCTAAGTACTTTATTTATTTTTATCTATATCCCATACACACTCCACTTCTATTACATTCATTCACAACTACCTGCATGAATCAACTCCTATTCAACCGTAATCTATGAGTGTAAGGTATACCACGATCTAAGTATACACTATAATAAGTATAGTTACGAGTCGAGAGTTGCCTGCGATTAGAAGCTGTGCCACGTTTCCAGTGTAGTTTTTCATGAATAACTGAACTAAAAACCGAAAATATTACAACAACCCTAACATCCAAGTCTTAACCCTTTGTGGCCAAAGTATAGTGTTAATTCGTGCACGTGAAATCATTTCACGTTGTTCCTCATACATCCAATCTATCAGCCAATTCTTCCATTATCCTTACTAAAGCCAAACCAAACGAAAGTGGCGGGTGAGACACAGAATATATCGTGTCGAACTCTGACGATTTCGGTCATTTTACCTGGACAGGGTGGATTAGAGAATTTCTGAAACAGAAGATGGATTAAGGTCTTGAAGGTGGGGGTGTTCCGTCAGTTATAATCCCGGATATATTGTCCTTTTAAGCTCCTTTTTTCCAGGTGCTCAGTGGAAAGCAATTAAAAACCTTGGGAGGATTTTGATCCTAGGACAACCAGAGATACACAGGAAGGATATTGGTAGATTACAAGTCATTCAAAAATACTTTTCCTTAAAACCCACGTGTCTTATTCATAGGATTGTTCCTCTAGCTTTAATTGTATATAACTATTGTATATATGATACATGCATCCACAGTATAATATATATATATATATATATATACATACATATATATATACATATATAATATACACACACACACACACACACACACATATATATATATATATATATATATATATATATATATATATATATATATATATATATATGTAGGTGCTACTATAGCGTGAGGTCTACCACACTATAGCGTGAGATCTACCTCCCGTTAGTACTATAGCGTCAGGTCTACTGCTGAATTATTCGTCCCTCATAGATAAAACACATTTCATACATTTGTTTAAGCAATAAACACTTAACATTAGGGCAATAGCGAGTGGAGAATAATTGTGTACTTCCAGAGATCAGATAATTTTTTTTTCTGAAAGATATGAAATACGAATTAGTCAGTCATGTGAAAAAACAAATTATATAGCTACAGTCTCAAAGTCAGATAGATATTTATTATTAACTTTTAAGTTTATTTATTAAATATACTGATATTATGATAGGGTTGCCAGAGAACCCTTAGTGCTTACATTTTCTTTGTACTGCAGTTCTACATATGAGGCATAGATCTCTTCAGGTTTATTTAAATGTTATTTTCTCTAAAATTCATGCTGTAAATTTTTCTTATTAAATATTGTGAGAGTAACTTACGTTCATGCTCTTAATTTTTCTTTATTTAAAGGTTATGAGAATATTCAATGGTATAATTATAAGGTTGTGAGAGAATGTTTTAGCTTCTTAATGAAATAGAAGTATTGAAGAATTGGTTGACTGTTGCGATATTCAGCATTTCTGAACTGTCATTGAAAGGAACTGTTTATTAATTTAATTGTATTTTAATGCATTTGATACTAGAAATGTATTTAAAGGCATGTTTCTTCAGCATTACCATTTTAGAATTATAAAGTAGACATGTTAACACCACTGTTCTAACAAATACTGTATAAAACTAATTGAAAATAGGTGAATATAAAACTTTCAGAGTATCTCTCCCATTGTTGACTATGTGGTATTTCAGAAGGTAGGTAATATCCGATACTATAGCATACAGTCATGATTTATTTTTTATTGAAATATAAATACAGTACTTATTGTTAACGTAGCTTTTAAAGTGATCATGGAGGTGTAAAGGTATGAAACAGCAGATGCCATATGTAACACAGGATTTGGTTTAAATTTTATATTGACAACCAGCAGGAGGTGGAGTAATATTTTGTTAAAAATGTATTTATGAGCTTGCTGTAGATTATAGGCAACAGTTCTCGTTGGCCCGTAGTATTTAGGAGCTTCTTTCTTCTTCTTCTTGGGGTATTAAAGCCAACATTATTTAGGAGCTCCATTTGCTTCCTTTTATATGGGCAGGTCACGTAAACAGGTCACAGTTTTAATGGATTTGGGCAGTTCACACGTTCGATGGTTAGGTGCGGGGCTCTGGGACGCTGGTCACACGGTAGACTTCACCCTCCATTTGGATATATATATATATATATATATATATATATATATATATATATATATATATATATATATATATATATATATATATATATATATATACAGTATATATATATCGAGAGAGAGAGAGAACTAGGTTCTCTTGAAAGTAACAAAATGTACATAAAACTAATGTGATTGCAAAACTGCCTCCAAAATTGAGAACTAAAATAAAAAAAAAATGGAAATAACTAGAAGTTAAAAAGCTAAATGTCAAACTACAATTGGACAAAAAGAGGATTAGTCGGGTACGATGAATCAGTTAATCCGCAGGTCAGATTCGTCGTTCATATCTATACCGGGTGGTCTTGAAGGTATGATGTCCGAAATGTTTTGATAGAAATACGATACATTGAGAAAAGAGCTTCCCTCACCCGCCACTTTCGTTTGGTTTGACTATAGTATCTAATTTTTAGGAATACGACTGATATTTGTTTTTACTACATGAACTTCGATGTTATCATACTGTATTGTACTGGAAAATACCTTCCAATATATCTTTGGCAAAGATACATACATACATACATACATACATACGGACTATCACATATACTCAAACACATATACACTGTATATAATATATGCGTGTGTGTGTTTGTATCATTCAATTTGGGTAAGATTACTGCATACAGGGATTCCTAAATCATACAAAACACAATTTGCATTATTGGCATACACTTCAATGAAGATTATCTCTTCGAGATTAATTTCACCTATTTTTTTTTTTTAAATAAAATCCAAACCTCCCAAAGAATCTTGGGGTATAACATACAACGCAATTATCCTTTCCAAAAGAATAAAATCTCCAGCTAGAAACATCCTGCGTGCAATCCTTTTAACCGACTTGTGAAATCACTCAATCATAAAGCAATTGGGTATTTTTTATCTCAAGCAGCTTATGACGTCAATACAGGCCATGAACTAAAAGTTTAATGGGTTTCTTAACATCTGGACTGTACCTAAAATGCTTCATACAATAGGCATCAGACTTAGGAGAGAGAGAGAGAGAGAGAGAGAGAGAGAGAGAGAGAGAGACAGAGAGAATAAAATATTTAAGTTGGTAAATAACAATTGGAGCATCGTGTGGGACGCCAAATACATTACATTGTGTTCAACTGAGGATCAGTTAAACAGAATCATAGGTTTTCTACCACAACTGAAAAAGAATGATTCTACTGAGATTAACTGTAAATAAATCTTATCTATTATTCATTTAATAAAGGCGCATAATATCAATGGACGTTCTTACAAAGTAAACGAACAAATTAAAAAAATCATAAAGTTTATGGAATGAACGTTCCAGTTTCGTCCAAGTCTTCCATCCATAATATTAATAATAAAATTGCTACAATTAATTGGGATAAATGTAGTCCCGTACTGCTTCCAAAAAGCTAACAATTCCACAAATAATAGTTCGAAACTTTATGTGATTTAAATCGGGTCTCATTCATGTACATTCTGATACGTGCAATAATGAACGAGTGCACAACAACTTGACAACGTATTACCAAAATAAAATATCTATGGTAATTACTAAATCCATGTCACAAGAATTACTTTTCTGCAATAAAGCCTTTTTTGCCATCCTCTATATACCACCCATTTAAGAGGTCGGAATAAAGCGTTTCAATTTTGGGCGAATTGAGACCTATAATTTAATGAGAACAAAACTGAATTCATGATGGTGGGTAAGAGAAACAGCGTGAGAAACTTAGGCGATATGCAAATGAACATAAATAATGACTCAGTGCCGATATCTTAATTCCAGCAAAGTTCGAGATCTAGGTGTATTTCTTGACTGTAACCTGTCTCTAAATGCCCAAATAAATAATTTAATAAAAACTACTGGTTATCATCTAAGAAATATTGCGTTTATAAAAAAGTACCTGGACGAAAATTCTGTAAAGAAACTTGTGATAAACTGTGTTATTACCAGGATTGACTACTGCAACTCTATATATTACAATTTACCAAAAGTGCAACTTAAGAAATTACAAAACATAATAAACAGAGGAGCAAGACTGATAAAAGGTGTCCCACCTAGAGAAAGGATCACCCCTATACTAATCGATTTACACTGGCTGCCGATTAAAGCGAGAATTGAATTTAAAATATGTACAATAACCCACCAAGTTATCAGAACCGGGCGTCCAAATTACTTAAGAGAATTGCTACATATTGCGCAGTCAACAAATCGTGTCGACACGAGTAAAGTTACAGATGGCTTCAAACTGTTGGAACCTAGATTATGTATACTTTAGGCTCCGGAGCCTTTAAATATGTGGCCCCGAGACTATATAATAAGCTCCCGCGAACCATTCGAATGATTGAAGACATTAAGGCTTTCAAGAAGGAACTGAAGACTTTCTTATTTCAACAGTCGTACAACAGTGACGATTTAACAATAAATGAACAATACGCGACATGAAACGTTATATACTCTGAACGAACAAGGTAAAACGACAGTGGAGGTTCTGAAGAGAGTGGGGTTCCCCTGCTGTATGGGACCGGAAAAGCAGCCATCAAAATAAAATAAAGTATAATTTTAGTTATTTTGCTCACGGTTATACGTAAACACAATCAGTGTGTTTGTTACAGTGGCTATTCTTATTGCATTATGAAATTGGGGCCATGTGACTCAGTACTCGGGCTGAGGAGGCCATTCAGTCCCAAAGTGCACCAGGTAAAAATCTCTATTTGCACTTTGAGGTAAAAATTAAAAGATTCAATCGTAAGGAATCGAAAAACAACTAAAAGGTGGGTGCAGACTGGGACCAAAAGGCCTCTTTAAAGACAAGTTAGCTGCTTCCCTGGTATTAATGCATAATTTTAGCTATGACAAATGTGTTCTTATGACGTCAAAAAGAGGAGGAAAGAATAGTGAATCTAGTAATAGTAAGGCACATTTTTTTTGTACGCTACAACAGCTGCATACACCAACAAAATTGAAATACTATTTTTGTGAGCTGGTAGTAATCATTTAACTCGAGGTTTCCTTATAGCATTTTAAGACTTAATAAACTTTCTATCATTATTTTATAGTTTTGTCAGTTTACTAACAATCTACTGTAGTGTGTAAGTATTCTTCTTTATAAAGATTTTGAAATGGATATATTAGGGGCATTATTATTTTACCTGCTTCTTTGTCTGCCTCTCTACTATACTTCTGCATGCTAATCAGTAGGAATTCAGGATTAAGTATCGTGCACTGTATAAGATGTGATTATCTGCAAAGTAAACATTGTGCTGATGTTAAATTAAACCTCATCTCTCTCTCTCTCTCTCTCTCTCTCTCTCTCTCTCTCTCTCTCTCTCTTATACATTTTGATGACCCCTTTAAAATTTTCCGTAACCAACAGAGGTTAACAAGTCGTCACTTAACCCTCCAACATGCCCTTTAAATTGACCTTTGTTTCCATGCGTCATTACATTTCCCTTGCAGAAGGAAACATCTCCTCCCAGTGTTATTCATTTTATCTCCGTCTCTTGTCGAAGAATTCAAAAGCCTTCATTATCATTATGGGAGTCTCGGTTGGAGCCTCTTGGGTACTCTGTTCTTTCGCGTATTTCAAGAACTGGGGAACTGTCATTATTACGGTATTATAATTACCATTAAAATAATTACTGTTATCGACGTTTTTGTTCAGTTATGCAACTCCAGCTATCGTTGTTTTTCATCATCTTATTTATCTAGCTTTATCTCGTATAAGTAATTTTCATTAAATATCAAGTAACAATAGAATAAAAGAAAGTCTCATAATCATTACGGCACAAAGCTCTCAGGATTCCTAGACAAGAACATTATGAAAAAAAAATGTATAAATAATTTGACAAGTCTGTCAAAAGGTGGTGACTCTTTGAACGCTTCCCTAGAGATACATTGCTCTTCGGCAGTCTCAAATCAGGGAACTCTTGAGTTAAATTCCCTTGATGACAGTAGACAGCGACACTTTGTTTAAATGATGTTTACGTAAACTCAAACAAACAGCATTATTTGCTCTCTCTCTCTCTCTCTCTCTCTCTCTCTCTCTCTCTCTCTCTCTCTCTCTCTCTCTGATTTGAACTTGTATGTTCGGAGACTATCTAAAACATTAATGTTTTTAAAACTGCTCAGAAAAGTGATTAATCAGTAGATGAATAACATGATGACTTCGCAATCATATAACATATTGTCCTCCCATCTAAGATAACGTATAATGAAGCTAAAGAATCTCATTACGTAATTCTATATTTGAAACTACAGCCCTTCCTCTACTTCTCACACCGAGAAAAGATAAGAGATTTTAACATTCTTTGGATGGATTTCTTAGGGACGACAAACTTTACTCACAAAAAGATATGAAGATGACACAACTTTTCCCTACTTAATTAAGACTATTATCATATTATTAGCATCAAGGCCCAGTAATCGGCACAAAACCTTAAAATCTATATAAACAAAAAATAGTCATGTCATCAAGTTCAGTGGTATTTGTTAGGGTTAGCGTGAAGAATAAATTATTTATGCACTGTATGTTCCTTACCAAATCTGATTTGAATAAAAAACAGTGTATTTAGTTCAATTTTAAATAGCGGAATATTTTTCACTTCAGTTAGAATTAATCTAATGTTGAGATATGAAAGTTAAATAAAGCAATTCGGTTACCAATATTTCTTCATTTAAAGAACAAAATAGGACTGTTACTTTGCATAAAGTGTACATTATGGAAGTGGTAAAATCATACCAAATTGATAATTCAATGTGAAAATATTAATATTCAAGACAAAATCTAAATATTTGTATTTACGTGACGTTGTTGCAATACATACATACATACATACATATATATATATATATATATATATATATATATATATATATATATATATATATATATATATATATATATATATATATATATAAAACACGAGACATATATTTCACTGAATATGGATTTGCAACAG
>NC_090752.1:50143865-50146365 GCF_036898095.1 Palaemon carinicauda
AAGTTATCTCTATCAATGTTAATAATAATGGTATCGTCTATTAAAGATAAGAATAAATAAAGTCTAACAAAATCTACATCAAAATAAGTTATCGCTATCAATGTTACAAGCGTCAATGTTAATAATAATAGTATCGTCTATTATAATCATTGAAATAAATAGAAGAATTATCTGGATATTCACAAATCAGAGATGGCTGCCATTCCGAGAAAAATGTGAAAGTTAAATATCCTTAATACTTAAAATTTGATTAGAAATCGGATGATGCCACAACGAACGAAAATTGATTAAGACCTGTTCCAGATGAATTCTCTGACAATCCCCAGATCCTCATAAACTCTTGCCTTGGAGTTAATTAACAATGGATAGAAATAATAGATTTCACCAATGCAAAGACGTATACACAGCACACACTTTCATATATAAATATTGTGTGTATATATAAACAAATATATATCTATCTATAAATGTCTGTCCAACAATTTATACACACTGCACCATCCACCTGCATATCCTTTGTATTATCTGTCGTGTTCTTTCGAATTTGAGGCCCTTCCTTTCCAATACCTCTCCCGCAACATTGGTCTTGGTCTTCGGCTGCTCCTCAATCTTTATACCAATCCAAGATACACCAAACTACCGCCGTCTATTATTTCATTATGAACAAACTATATCAAAATACTCTAAACCTTTCAATCAAGATTAGATTTCTCTTGAACTTGCTTCACCCTACGGCCTACACTGACCTCTTCATTGCTTCTTCTTATTTCGGTATTTGTCCACTGTTTAATTGTTCATCAGCCACATATACCGTGCAAACAATTCATCTCAACATCCTCAGTTTATATCTTTTTTTCACATTCACTTTTATAAAAAACAGTTGGCTAAAAAATCCCAGCACATATTGCCTCCTTGGCGTCCTTAAACATTTAGTCGTTTCAAAATCTTTAATACCTACTAATAAAGAGTAGCAAATACTATTTAGTATTATGTTGAAGGCTCATTAAAACAGAAAAGAAGACATATAAAGGCAAACTATACAAGAAACAATTATTATTCTTTTACTACAACTGCTGCTAATACCGGTATAACAATTATTGTTACCTTTGCCAAGGATATGTTTTAACCATAGTTTACTTGTTAGTTTGTTAAGAAGATTACGCAAAAGTTAATGGAGGGATTTCAACAAAACTGATTTTATATTGATATACAGGAAAGTAACATTTTACCTTCACGATAGCCAGGGATCACACATGAATTTAAATTTTCATTATTTTATAATTGTAGGACATACGGATTTCATAGTTTCCATTCATGTTCCGCTAAAGGACACGCTGTGCTGCGTTAGGTCACAGTCATACTCAAGATGTTAAACGTCTGGTAGAAATTTGACCCTGGCCACACTTCTATATAATCTTCATATTTAGCATAGAGTCCAGGTCTCACATACCGTGGGACAATCATAAAATAACAGGCATGCATATTCTCCTGATGATGCCAATGAAAATATCAATGTAAAAGATTTATAATGAAATCAAAGGTTAATTAAGAATTGAACCTTGTCCACAGCTTTTGAAATATAAGAGATGGGTAATTATATCCCCTAGGGAAGTCAGCATGCAATGAGGGCAAAGTCAACGGCATTCGAAAAGGTCAAATAGAATAGCAATACTATTGTTTATATCGGTTTCAACAATATGGATGAAAAATTATTTACTATCATTGACAATCAAATTAGTGAACCATGTGGCACAAAAGATATAAGTTGGTATCTACAACCAAATATACGATCCCAAAAGCTCAACACACATACATACACACACACGCGCACACACACACAGACACACACCGAAATTTCACACGAAGCCACTTTCACTTTTCGACACAATTTCCTCGTTCCCAGTGGAAATATAAATACAATAACCACCTAAGAAATGAGGCAATCTGCAAATGAAATTAGCCTCAGGGGGATAATGCAAAGGCAGTTTAACCCTTTTGGTTTTATCGCTATTTCCTTCCGAACAAAACTATCAGACTCCCTTGAGAATAATTCCGACGTCTGTGAACTCGTGGGATTTAAATAGGAGGGAATGTGCAAATTAGTACCCGATTATCAGGCGAACAAAGACATTTCAGAATCGCGAGGTGCGCCATTAAAAAGAAAAGAAAAACATGAGAAAGTTAATATTACAGAGGGAGTTATGCTAAGTTCTATATATTATGACGGCAAATTTTATTATCTACTGCTATTGATGAAGAGAGAGAGAGAGAGAGAGAGAGAGAGAGAGAGAGAGAGAGAGAGAGAGAGAGAGGAGAGAGAGAGAGAGAGAGAGAGAGAGAGAGAGAACATAATAAGCAGCTTTCAACTCTTCTGTTAAAAATACAATATTTTGGGGTTCAAATGAAACCATAATGTCACCAATATTCCTCTTCTATTTTTATCATAAATGATGCTTGTTTATTACACACACACACACACACACACATACATACACACACA
>NC_090752.1:50151511-50156511 GCF_036898095.1 Palaemon carinicauda
TTAACACTTATCTCCCAAATTAAGTTTCATGTGAAGATGTATTTAACATTTCCAGGTTTTTAACTTCTGTTTATCTCTTTTCAAGAAAGTTACCCCTTATTTTTCCCTGTCTTTAGTATTATCAGCTATCCTACTCATAACTTTTTGTTAACTGAATCATTACAAATCCTTTTAAAAGTTTCCTAATATCAAACTTTTTGTAGAAGTTGTGAGAAAACACGTTTGGCGAAAAAAGGGTCGAGACAATCATTTATGTTACCGTTAATCTCTCTCTCTCTCTCTCTCTCTCTCTCTCTCTCTCTCTCTAATTGCACATTCTATAAAGGAGTTGGTAGAGGTGCTTCTCGCGATAGGGAAGGTTATATGAAAATTAGGTGAACCGAAACAAAAAGGAGAATTCTATCGGTATTGGTTGATGACACATTATGTATCTGATCTTTTAACAAATTGTTTCGTTTTCCTACGATAATGCATATTTAGAATAAAATTAAAATTTTCCCATTCTCTCTATTAAAACGAACAATGAAAGTGTATCTAAAAGTATGTTAAAGTTTCATCCTTTCATTTTTATTTAATTTTTTTTATTACTTTTTTAGACTCCTAATTATTTGTAACTGTCTTTTTGGCTAGGACAATTGTTATTACTGTCCATATGTGTTTATTTCTTTTAGCTCTGGTTACGCAAACAGTATTTTTATTATTACGAAAGTTTTCATAGTAAAATATAATTATATTTAGATTAACCTTGTTACGGTTCAACTTCCGTCATGGATACGCGATGCAACTCTCTCTCTCTCTCTCTCTCTCTCTCTCTCTCTCTCTCTCGTGTGCATACATAAACATACGTATACAATGGAATATTTATTACGCTGCGCTCATATTCATATGAGTTTCTTTAGTCATATATAAACGTATGTGTACACATGTGATTGTCTCTTTCATTCGTAAAATGCTAAGAATTTCTGTGAATCCTTCAACGTAAAGAACATTTTAATTTCCCTTTCATCTCTTACCCTTAGAACAAAATTGGATGCTTAAATCGCCAACAATACAATTCTGTTTTCGGGTTCTCTCGATCCCCTTGCTTTAATGTCGCCTTCATTCTACAAAATACATTTTCACTTCCTATCCTTCCCCTAAGAAAAACAAAGTACGTGGGTCAGGTGAACGTTTTCTCGTGTTCTCGACTTATTTGTTCCCCTTACAGCTCCTGATTGCCTTAATGAGTCCTTCAGCCGACAATAGATTTCCATTTTCCTTCCTCTTTTCGAAAACGAAATTATGATGGTTGAAATGAGTTTCAGGAGATCAAAAACCTTTTTTTTTCTTTCCATATGAGTCATCTTTCTGTCTCTCCCTCCTCCAGTCACTTCATGACTGGCTCTTCATAGTTTGGTCGCAGCTGATTCGATTAGCCTTCCACGGGAAACAAAACATGGGATTATCGTTGACGGGTTCTGGTAATCGCATTAAGGCTGAAAATTCGAGCAGAGTCTAAATGTGACCGCTGTTCAAACTCAGTCGTGCCACCGAATATCAATACAATTTGGTTTAATGTTTATTCATAGGAACCTGACTTTCTTTTGGAAAGTTTTCATCATCCCCCCGACGCCTATTGAGGCAAAGGGCCTCAGTTAGATTTCGCCAATTATCTCTATTTTGAACTTTTAATTCGATACCTCTCCATTCATCATCTTCCTCGTCATGTTTCACAGTCCTCAGCCATGTAGGCCTGGGTCTTCCAACTCTTCTAGTGCCTTGTGGAGCCCAGTCGAAAGTTTGGTGAACTAATCATCACCATCTGCCCCTCACACCATGATCTCATCCACATATGGCACTTGAATAATCTCTCTTATAGTTTCATTTCTAATCCTGTAATGCTATTTAAAACTTTATTGAGTGCAATTTTCCTGTAGATGATTCTATTCACTCGTTTTGCAAGAAAGCTCTCTATCTTTTATTTTTTCATCAAACTCTATAGCAAACAGTGAAATTATACGAAAATCCCTAAGCTAAATAAACCATGAGCATATCATTAAGACTATTTTTTGTCTATTAAGGAACTCAGTTTCGACACACGCACACACTATCACTTGAAACCCGCAATTAGATACGTTTTGAATAGATATTGATATTCTAGCAAAATTCCATTGATCAGTTGCTTGCAGATGGCAATTAATCAAAAGAATGAAAATATTTTTCCTGAGGCACCCAGCAATGCCTGAAGAGGGCTGAAGGGAAGCCGTGAGAGGTATCTAGTAGAAAGACAGGGGTAGCTAACCTATTACTATGGGCAACGCGTGGCATCCAAGCATAGCCTTCCATAAAAACCGCTGAGGTTGCTATCTGATCAATCAATATTCGCCCAAATGCTCTTTCATATTTAGCGTGATACTTCATCATAGCATTTATATAAAAAAGAATATTATTATTATTATTATTATTATTATTATTATTATTATTATTATTATTATAGTGGTGGAGGTTGTAGTTATTATTGAATTTCATCTATGAATTAATATTTACGCTTCACAAAAATACATTTGGATTTATTACTGAATACACAGAATATTTACATTTTATTGTTCAAGGCAACTGGGTATTCTTTACGAGCAGATTTATTTTAAGTGAAAATGTATTGGACATTCAAATCAATAATTGTATCACCACTTCTTTTCTTATTTCGATATTTTCCAAATACTTATTAGTTCATTGCTAGAAGGTAGAATAATATTCCGCCGAATACCTTCTTATTCCCTTTACCTTATAACAACATTTCTCCAGTCGCATCAGGTGTTTATCTGTCTTTGAAGGATTGTGTTATATACCTGAATATCCAATGAAATATGCATTTGAGAATTGCAATGTATATAATATCACGCCGATGATTAAGGGGCATTAAAAGGATTTCTGGCGTTTCCCTCTATCTGGACGTTATATCGAAATTCTATTAACGACGAAGCTAGCGAAGAGAAGGTTCGATTTAATGATCATCTCAACATTGAATTTACTGACATTTATTTATTCCGACGAGTGTGTGTATAGGAATGTGAGAGAGAGAGAGAGAGAGAGAGAGAGAGAGAGAGAGAGAGAGAGAGAGAAAGAGATGGTAGTCATTATTGCTCGTTCTAAATCGTAGTATTTATATATTCTTATGGATAAAAACAGCATTTTCTTTGTCGCTTTGTAATTAACAGATTATTTTGGTAATATATTCAAACTGGATAATGACGAGTGGTATGAATTACTATCACAAGTATTACGTGATCCGTCATATTTGAAAAAAAAATCTTATACAGAGAATTGATTTATATTTGAATGATAATAAAAAAAAAGCCTGCAAGTATCCGTTATAAAAAGGTTTATTCTAAATTGAAAATACAGAAATCAAATTCTCAGAAGAATCAAAGGCTGCATTAAAGTCCAGCAATGAGAATTGGTTATTTATGAAGGGAATTGTCTTGGGAAATCCCTAAACCACAAAAAAAGTATCGTGGTAAATTCGCTATTTAAAGAAGAAATGTCAGAGAAAAACCTCGGTAAGGTATGTTCTTTCATTGGAGGATTTTATTTCAATTTCTTTCTTTTCTAATAAGGAGATTATAGCCTTGTGTATATTCCTCCACAGCATTTTTAAAAAGAATTTCTGAAGAAGTTTGAATAGATAAGTCGCATATTCAAATTTCATAAAGACCCGCAAGAGTTCATTTCATATTAAATGTGTGTTATAAATGGTATTATTAAGAATTAAGGCAGGTAATTTATCTGAACAACCAGTCTGATGTTTTTCTCGTTTTCTTATAAATTTATATATGTTTCGGTCTGTCCATCTATCCTTCACTCCATTAAGGGGATTACCCATTTTTCCATTTATCCTTTTCCCCAATTGAAGCTTCGCTTCTCACTGAAGCCTGATTCCTTACCAGCCAAACCAATTTGCAATGCTGTTGGAATTTTACTCACAATATGTCATGTTCTTGCATTTCCAGTATGTTCAGTTTGCTTTATTAAATCCCTATTTTAACTCTCTCTCTCTCTCTCTCTCTCTCTCTCTCTCTCTCTCTCTCTCTCCTGTTGTGCAATAAGTTTTGCCTCAAATTCTAATTGAACATTTTATTTAAAGTTTGAATTAATTTTAATGCAATTTACTCCTAATACTGGAGTGTCAGTTGAATACATAATTTGGATACGTATTATTTTCATAGAAATATCTTGCTATATCATTATTTCCATAATGTCAACAGTGATAATAATAAAATGTTATGTTAAATCATCATCTTTAATTATGTGCTACGCTTCTCACCCTGTCCATGTTGTTAACGTTAAAGATCATGATGTAAAAGAAATCGTATTTAAAGGCTCAGAACGACGTTCCTCGCATCTAAGAAATATTTTTATCTTCGCAGTGTTGTTTTGGAGACATTTCAGAAGTTTAAGGCTCCTTCCTTGGATTAAAAGGTTATTTGTGTAATTAGATAACGAAATTAATACATATTTATATTAATTTAGAAAACACATTTATGAACGAAATACGTTCGGAGGTAAGTGAATTGATTTACAGTAAATTACGTGACAAATTGAATGTAATAGACCAACGTTCAAATCTGTAAATACAAATCACCACTACAGTACATAAACTATGGAGAGAAGTTGACTTGGATTAATTTGTTGAATGTAGAATATCTTTATTTTCCTTCCAAATAAATTCAAGTCATATTTCATTGAATGTTAAAGACTGAGTATTCAATATCCTGTAAAAATGTAATTGGAGAATCACGGATTATGACGTATAACCTTGACTGCAAAATTTACACTGAAATTCTAATCGTAAAATTGCCATAATGTCAATTATTGTTTTCCTTTTTAGAGAGGAAATCATATCTTTTTCAGATGCCTTAGGTTAGGCGAGGTTAAATTTTGGGTAAATTGTCTTTTTCATATACGTCGTATACACACACACACATATGTATATATATATATATATTATATGTATATATATA
>NC_090752.1:50159011-50176511 GCF_036898095.1 Palaemon carinicauda
ATTAAAAAACATATATTTTTTATACATTAATGTCTGGATTCTCTTAACGACCTCGAGATCAGAGCCCCAGGCGAAATCACACAAAGACAATGGCTTCTGACCGGCAGGGAGTCGATCCCTGGTCCAGGAAACTTGTATGAATAGTGACATACCACTATGCACTGTGTGTCTATCTGTTGATACGTGTAGGGTACTTACGCACATGCAAAAAAAATTATTTACAAAATACAAATTGAAACCAAAATACTCAAACGACCAAGCGCTTAAAGTGACAAACGAAAATGCATGATTAAGTATTATTTGGTAAAATGCCAATGTTTATTGAATAAGTTTGTTTTTCACTTACTAAGCTCACTAGATCTATTAGCTCTTGGGTTGATATCAGAGGCGATCATTGTCTAAAACGGACTACAAATAACACTCATTCGCCAGTTTTATTGATGTGCGTTGTTGAGTAATCGTATTTTCAAAAGGGATATCATCATATGTCTCTAGCAAGGTAATTACAATTAATGGACGTATGTTACCAAATAAAGAGAAAGGGGAAATAAAAAAAAATTCCTAATACAGTATCTGGGATTTTCGTAAACCAGAAAGTTAGGGTGAACTTAACTGTTGATTCTCTTTGAGGGGTCGTTTGATAATGATAAAAAAGTCACACGAATTAATTTCTTTTACTTATGAAAAATAGACAATATTTGACCTTTATCTTTGGTAGAAAATATCTCGGAATAAATATTTCTATAAAACTTTACCTGATAATGATGAATGTGATGATGACGATAATGACACAACACGTCTGTTAACTTTATTATGATGTTATAAACTATAGATACCAAAACTATATTTTAATTACCCCGGCAAATTTAATTTTTTAATCTATTTCTGCGAATCTTTGAAAATAATAATAATGGGGAAGTCTATTCAGTGCATATCAAAACAATTGTTTAACTTTCGGTACGATATGTTGTTACTAAATTATGGGAAGAATTCCTTTACTTTTGCTGACAGTTCCTGTAATTGTTCTATTTGAATCAGTGCAATGCATCAGACAGATATTGTGTTGCAATATCCTTAATTAGAAGCAGCATTCCTTTCTTTTCCTCTAATGATGAAATCATTGATTATAATTTCTTATTATAATCCTAATGTCAGGAAGAGTATAAAAATGAGAAATGAATGATTGCTTTGAACTGAATGAATAATGAATGTATCAATATTGACGAATAGAGTTATCTGCGTGACTGAAAGATTGTATATACATATGTTTGTCTCGAAACATAACGAACTGGTTAAACTTTGTATTTGAATATAATCATAAAACAACATCGTTTTTCTTATTTCTTCTTATCTAATTTACGAATCCATTCTATGTATAATTACTTTACACTGAAAAAATTACATAAAAACATCGTTCAGTATAATATTTAATAAAAAGGCGACTGATATATATGTGTATATATATACTGTATACTGTATATATATATATATATATATATGTGTATATATATATATATATATATGTGTGTGTGTGTGTGTGTGTGTGTGTGTGTACAATGTAAGCGGTAATAAACAAGCATCATTTATGATAAAAATAGAAGAGGAATATTGGTGACATTATGGTTTCATTTGAACCCCAAAATATTGTATTTTTAACAGACGAGTTGAAAGCTGCTTATTATGTCTCTCTCTCTCTCTCTCTCTCTCTCTCTCTCTCTCTCTCTCTCTCTCTCTCTCTTCATCAATAGCAGTAGATAATAAAATTTGTCATAATATATAGAACTTAGCATAACTCCCTCTGTAATATTAACTTTCTCATGTTTTTCTTTTCTTTTTAATGGCGCACCTCCCGATTCTGAAATGTCTTTGTTCGCCTGATAATCGAGTACTAATTTGCACATTCCCTCCTATTAAATCCCACGAGTTCACAGACGTCGGAATTATTCTCAAGGGAGTCTGATAGTTTTATTCGGAAGAAAATAGCGATAAAACCAAAAGGGTTAAACTGCCTTTGCATTATTCCCCTGAGGCTAATTTCACTTGCAGATTGTCTCATTTCTTAGGTGGTTATTGTATTTATATTTCCCCTGGGAAATAGGACATTGTCTCGAAGTGAAAGTGGCTTCGTGTGAAATTTCGGTGTGTGTATGTGCGTTTGTGTGTGTGTACGTGAGTCTGTGTGTGTGTATGTATGTGTGTTGAGCTTTCGGGATCGTATATTTGGTTGTAGATACCAAATTATATCTTTTGTGACACATGGTTCACTAATTTGATTGTCAATAATAGTAAATAATTTTTCATCCATATTGTTGAAACCGATATAAACAATAGTATTGCTATTCTATTTGACCTTTTCGAATGTCGTTGACTTTGCCCTCAGTGCATGCTGACTTCCCTAGGGGATATAATTACCTATCTCTTATATTTCAAAAGTTGTGAACAAGATTCAATTCTTAATTAACGTTTAATTTCATTATAAATCTTCTACATTGGTATTTTCATTAGCATCATCAGGAGAATATGCATGCCTGTTCTTTTATGAATGTCCCACCTTATGTGAGACCTGGACTCTTATGCTAAATATGAAGATTATATGGAAGTGTGGCCAAGGTCAAATTTCTACCAGACGTTTAATATCTTGAGTATGACTGTGACCTAACTCAACACAGCGTGTCCTTTAGCAGAATATGAAAGGAAACTATGAAATCCATATGTCCTACAATTAGAAAATAATGAAAAGTTAAATTCATGTGTGATCGCTGGCTATCGTGAAGGTAAAAGGTTACTTTCCTGTATATCAATATAAAATCAGTTTCGTTAAAATCCATCCATTAACTTTTGCGTAATCTTCTCAACAAATTGACAAGTAAACCATGGTAAATACGTAACCTTGGCGGAGGTAACAATAACTGTTATACCGGTATTAGCAGCAGTTGTAGTAAAAGAATGATAACTGTTTCTTGTATAGTCTGCCTTTATATGTCTTCTTTTCTGTTTTAATGAGCCTTCAATTGGTAACTAAATAGTATTTGCTACTCTATATTGGTACGTAAACCCAAATTTAGAATTTTTTCTTTTTTTTCTTTTTCAAGCTCGTATTTAGTTGAAAAAATAAATGTAATGGTGTGCGACATTTCTGTTTGTCTCATTTTTTAGATTTAACGGACACGTATATGGGGCATACATGCACACACACACACACACTATATATATATATATATATATAATATATATATATATATATATAATGTATATGTATATATATATATATATATATATATGTATATATATATATATATATATACGGTATATATATATGTGTGTGTATATATATATATATATATACGGTATATATATATGTGTGTGTGCGTCTGTGTGTTAGAGAGAGAGAGAGAGAGAGAGAGAGAGAGAGAGAGAGAGAATATATGTGTGTTGGTTTTTGTATTTTTATGAACGTTCTTTAAAAAAGGCAGTTACTAAACCCGTTACTCCCAACCTTCAGCGTTCTTCTGTACCTGAAACAAAAGTAAGCTGAATAAGTGGTATTATTGGTTAAGGTGTTAATATGGAATGATAACCCTTCACATAAATCACTGTCGAAGAATATCGCTTTCATCAAAATTAATGTGATTGGAAATTATCTTGATAATTGTATTCTATCATCGGGCATGTCTAGTTTTCATAACTGTAATGAAGCTGAATAAATAAAACCCGCAATAAGATTAAGGTATACGAATTATAATGTAGTTTTGATTGATCGTATCAATAGTATATTTCTCCAACCCGTCATTACGAAAGATTGGACAGTTTTAATTGAGTTCACTATGCTCTTTGAGTTGCAAATATTAATCTTACTTAACTAATCAATATCGAGACGTTGAGTTGCATTTACTGATTGGTTTGTTTTATATCTTTGTAAGGTTTTTTTTTCCCATTTGTTTCTTTATCATCCTGTAACATATATGTGAATTAAATACAATGTGTAACCGTTTAAACAAATTGATTTACTGTATATGTAAGTATTAAGAGAGATTAAAATAGAGAGAGAACCAAGGTAATGTCGGTATTGGTGTTCTGCATAACACTATTTACGGACTTTCTTAATGACCGCATTGGCGCTTTTCTTATGTTGGAATTTCTGTTCACAGTTTCCCATATCTTTAATGACTACACGTTGAGTGCTTAATCCTTAGTGATTTTAAAGAAGTTTCATTCCTGTTTCATTTGTTGTGAGAACGACTTCGTTTCCTCTAAAACGAATCTATGTTTAACTTTTAGGTTTGTATATTCTGGGGTTTTCATCGATAATTTTTGTTTACTCCCAAATTTGATGAGGCTAGGGCAGATAATTCATCTTTTCCAAGTACCTTATTTAAAATGGTTATTCCGCCTCAAGAATGGGACTATTTATAGATCCCATGCCAAATATAGAATAACATGACATCTTAGCTTGGTGGTAATCAGTCAAATTTGAATCTATTGTTCTTTATCAAAAAGCTACATATGAAGTTTGAAATTAAATGTTTTATTTTTCTTTGCCTAAAAAAGCTTATTATAGAATGGATATAGAGGTATTACCAAAGGTTTTGAGGATGGAGATGAGCTAGTATTGAAAGTAATTGATTTTTTTTTTTGTGTGTGTGTGTGTGTGTGTGTGTGTATGGAAGTGATGTATGATTTAGAATAATTTTAAGAAGCGTGGCTTGGTTTGTGTAAAAGTAGTTCTGAAGAATTAAGGCAGTGTATAAATGGCTTCTTCGTAACTTTGTCGATGGAAAATTGTGAAAAGTTGGAGTAGAGTAGGTGCAACGTTGTGTGGTAAATCAATCGTACTGAGAATAGGGAGTGGAGGGTTTGATACCCTCACTGATTGAAGACGGTGAATAGACTGTTGGAATTAGTAAAATATTTTGAGAGAGGAGGAGGTTTAGTGTAAATGTGAGCTCAAGTAATACTAGAAGTTTGATGGAAACCAGGAAGATGATTCATTGAAGGCTAATAGAGAATTTAGAGGAGTGTGGCATTTTATTTGGATGGGTTAGAGAAGTGGTGTCACAGAATAGGTGAAGCGATGAAGGTAGCAAAATATGTATTAAAGATTTTGAAACGACCAAATGTTTAAGGACGCCAAGGAGACAATGCGTGCTGGGATTTTTGAGCCAACTGTTTTTTATAAAAGTGAATGTGAAAAAAAAAATATGAACTGAGGATGTTGAGATGAATTGTTTGCACGGTATATGTGGCTGATGAACAATTAAACGGTGGACAAATACCGAAATAAGAAGAAGCTATGAAGAGGTCTGTTTAGGCCGTAGGGTGAAGCAAGTTCAAGAGAAATCTAATCTTCATTGAAAGGTTTAGAGTATTTTCATATAGTTTGTTCACAATGAAATAATGGAGGACGGTAGTTTGGTGTATCTTGGATTGGTATAAAGAATGAGGAGCAGCCGAAGACCAAGACCAATGTTGTGGGAGAGGTATTGGAAAGGAAGGGCCTCAAATTCGAAAGAACACGACAGATAATACAAAAAGTATAGAGGTGGATGACGCAGTGTGTATAAATTGTTGGACGGACATCTGATTATGGGTATATATATATATATATATATATATATATATATAGATAGATAGATAGATAGATAGATAGATAGACATATATATGTGTTTATATATACACCCAATATTTATATATGAAAGTGTGTGCTGTGTATACGTCTTTGCATTGGTAAAATCTATTATTTCTATCCATTGTTAATTAACTCCAAGGCTGGAGTTTATGAGGATCTGGGGATTGTCAGAGAATTCATCTGGAACAGGTCTTAATCAATTTTCGTTCGTTGTGGCTTCATCCGATTTCTAACCAAATTTTAAGTATTAAGGATATTTAACTTCACATTTTTTTTCTTGGAATGGCAGCCATCTCTTGATTTGTGAGTATCCAGATAATTCTTCTACTGTATTTATTTCAATGATTATAATAGACGATACCATTATTATTAACATTGACACTTGTAACATTGATAGAGATAACTTATTTTGATGTAGATTTTGTAAGACTTCAGTTATTCTTATCTTTAATAGACGATACCATTATTATTAACATTGACACTTGTAACATTGATAGAGATAACTTATCTTGATTTAGATTTTTTTAGACTGTTATTCTTATCTTTAATAGACGATACTATTATTATTAACATTGACACTGGTGTCATGTAAAGGAAAATATTTCATACGGAATAAGGTGATATGTGTATTTGATCAAGTATTTATGAGTTTTATTCGTTAGTTAAACGATAGAGAGACATTGAAATAGAGAGAGAGAGAGAGAGAGAGAGAGAGAGAGAGAGAGAGAGAGAGAGAGAGACGAGAAAAATAAAATCAGTGTGAGGTGGTACTCGAGAGGCACTGTTTGTGAAAAGTGCTGACATAAGCGATGAATTGGCCAAAACAACGCAAATGGAATGCGAGCCGGTTAGCTTGCCGGGAAACCGGAAGTGACATATGTATGACGTTACCATTACGTCAGAAGAAGGGACCAATAGAACACAAGAAGAGTCACATGACGTGACGCAATTACAACGCCCTTGTTCTGGGATACTTAAGCAACAAACGCATAGAGGAAGCGGGTCTTTCCTACAAGTAACCGCGATAATCGGTTGTCCCTTCTCCCTCTCCCCCCCCCCCGTCATGGGGGAGGCCTTACCTCTGGTGCACGGTTGGCCTGCACTAACTAAACGTCAAGTTAACAACAAGATATTTACAAAGACGGACAACGAAGGGACCGAGTTCCCTAACTGCCAACAAATTACCTTTCAACCGGGAGGTAGAAGATTATCTTCGATGAAGGAGAAATTACCAAGAAGCGTGACAATGAGAGGACACAGCTACGAAGAAGCGATCCCTAAATCGCCCCAAAGAGAATTCAAGGATTTCGCATCCAGAACGCTGAAGTGGTAGCAGAAGTCTACGGTTGCAGCCTCCAATCTTCAAGAATTTATATTGTTCCAGTCTGTATTTAAAACCATTTAATCCACGTAGAAGATTACTGTAAAGCTAATGTACATCACGTTCAAGAAGTAAAGTTAAGGAACTATACGGCATTTTACCATCACCCACTTTCCTGAGGGTCTAGATATGAATAATATTTTTGCACTGAAAGGATTGAAGAGATACATTTATTTAATTAAAATAATATTAAAGTGGTGCTTAATGAAAGAAAAAGAAAATGCCCAACAACGCATCACGCTTGTAACATTGATAAAGATAACTTGTTTTGATTTAGATTTTGTTAGACTTCAGTTGTTCTTATCTTCAAGTGTAGCCTTTGTTTAATAATATTGGGTATGAAAAATCCAATGAGTGAAATAGCAATTTGAGAACAGTGCGAAAGTTCCTGTATTTCAATATACAACGATATATTACTTTGAATTTACACCCATGATTTCTAGACGCGCTGTGGTGTTTTCTTCAACGCGAGTGGGCTTGCCACGACTGATGAAATTATAAGAATTTGGTAGAGAAGGTAATTTAAAGTGTATGGAAAAAGGGCCTTTTTGTGGGTGCATGGCTCAGCCTTGTTTAGGATTTCACAGGCATGATGTACCAAAATCCAGCGCAACTTATTTGTAAATTTTCGTATCCAAATTCGAACGTTATTTCATGAATGACAAGAGATTAAATTTTGAGAGAGAGTGGCACTCTAGGGACTGCAGATTTGCGAGAGCCAATGCTTGGTCGTAAGAGCCAGGCAATCTACAACAAAAACAACAACAACAACAACTAAAGTGGAATGGAAATTTTTGCGGAAAGGCAATTTTTCCCGGGAAGAGAGTTAGCTCAACCTTGACAGAGGTTGACAGCAATACTTTTAGGGCTATTAGTAGTAGTTGGTGTAGGATTGAGATGTGTAACAATAGTCTGTAATTGTATCAAACAATTTTAAAACTAACAAAAAATATATATACAGCTACTTTGCTTAACTTGATATATACAATTTCTCTTTTACCGGATATGGACCTATAATAGCATATTTATTTTTTTTATTTTTTTTAACAAAATAATAGACAGTGTTACACCACAATTATCTATAGAATTAAATTTTTCAGTAAAATATACTGCACATAGTGCTAAAATCAAATGAAGATTTTTTGCACACTTCTAAAATCAAATGAAGATTTTTTGCACACTTCTAAAATCAAATGAAGATTTTTTACACACTTCTAAAATCAAATGAAGATGATTTTACGCACTTCATTATCGATATTACATTAAAAAGTATTTATAAGATATATTATAGTTTTATTTTTATTTCTTAATGATTGACCCGTTACAGTATAAACATCTGTTATATTAACAACGACAAAAGGATATTACATTTCTTAATGTGCAAGAAAAGCATTTCTGATTTTGGATTTTTTCCTATTGCTTCGTGGTTTTTTTTTATCTGAAAATTTTCGTTGTGAAAAATGTTTTTACTCCTGTAAAGTAAAAAAAAAACGGTATCCATTAAAAAAATATTTCAGCGTCTTTCTGAACTAATCTCCATTTCTTCCGACCGTTATGGAGATTCGGTGAGCAATCAACATTTATTAAAACCTGGAGCGCTCTTCTTTCCCGTTTGGGGTAATCGCAGATGCTTGACAGCGAAGTTTTGACGTCTATCTTTTTCATCCGTTAATATCTGAAATAGGTTTTCATCCAGTTCCACCCACGTATCTTTTTAGTTTATTTTGGTTATTTTTCATTTTCAGACACACATTTAGTATATATATATATATATTTATATATATATATATATATATTATATATATATATATATATATATATATATATATATATATATATATATATATATATATATATATATATTTCCTTCTACGCCTATTGATGCAAAGGGCATCGGTTAGATTTCGCCCGTCTTCTCTATATTGAGCTTTTAAATCAGTATTTCTCCATTCATCATCTCCTACTTTGCTCTTCATAGTCCTCAGCCTTGTAGCCTGGGCTTTCCTACTACTCGTGTCTTGTGGAGTCCAGTTAAGAGTTTGGTGAAGTAATCTCTCTTGGGGAGTACGAAGAGCATGCCTAAACCATTTCCATCTACTCCTTACCATGATCTCATCCACAAGTGGCACTCGAGTAATCTCTCTTATAATTTTATTTCTAATCCTGTCCTGCCATTTAAAACCCAATACTCTTCTGAGGGCTTTGTTCTCAAATCTACAAAATTTGTTGGATATTGTTTCATTGTCATACCACAATTCATGCCCATAGAGTAACACCGATCTCATTAATCTGATATATAGCAAGATTTTTATGTGTAATTTCAGGTGATTTGATTTCCAGATTTTACTTAACCTAGCCATTGTCTGATTTGCTTTTCTCAATCTTTCATTAAACTCCAATTTTAAAGACCATGTGTTAGAGGTCATAGTTCCTAAATAATTTAAAGATTCTACCTTATTAATCCTTTCTCCTTTCCTTTTCCATTGCATATGTGTTGAATCGTGAATAAGCCTGCTTACAGGAAATTGCTTCAATATTAGCCCAATGCCCACGTTTATAAAGAAAATTCATCTCCCTAAACATTAGGGTCTTCCCGTCCGACCCATACAACACCGTCTATCCATGCACTTTTAGGTCGCCCATATCTCCACCCTCCTAACAATTCTGAATTGTACTTTCGTCTTGTTGCGTCCACTTGTTTCACTAGTCAATTTTGGTTTATATTAGAATCAAAGCACTAATACCTTAAAAGAGATTTAGCTCAATGCATCTATACATTTCAGCCATGGCTTCTGTAGACGAATTGAGTCTTTCCAATTTTTTGTGCATACCCTGCTCCTTTCTTGCTACTATTCTTTCACTTATGTCTTCTCTCAGCATATCATATTCGTTTTTGTGTACTTATAAATAGTTTTAAAAATCAACACCCTTCAATATAGCATCATCAATTCTTTTATTCGTAGCTTAAGTTTGGGTTTTATCATAAAAACTTTTAATCGATATCATCAGCTCATTCCAAGACTATCAGTTTAATTGCAAGATTTTTTTCAATAGTTTTGAACATTTCTCAAATAACTTTCATAGACACCATGCTTTGGCATGATTTTGCTAGCCACATGCCCTTCTGCCACCTTACCTGTGATCCATCATAGTCGACCAACTACCAGTTACATATCCGGTTGAGTTCTACAGAGCAATGAAATTTCTGGGAGCGGTTACGTATTTATATATTTGTGTGAAAGAGAGGACTTGTGTTTGTTACGAATGTGTTTCTACGCTGTATTGTAAATTAGCATGAGTTAAACATAGAATAGTAATAAATCAGGTAATTGGAAGCAGTTTGGCTCTGGCACTGGGGATATATCTTCTTCCACAACGCAAGTCCATTAAAAAAGCATACACAAACACCGGCATCGCCTTCCTTCGCTTAACAACATAAATATCAGTTTACCTTCGGTGAAGGGATGAACTGCCAGGGTGCATGTCAGAATATATATTTTGTTATTGCGAGAATCCAACATATGCTCCTCTGGTATTTCTGTTGCAAATCCATAGTCAGTGAAAATATATGTTTCGTGTTATATATATATATATATATATATATATATATATATATATATATATATATATATATATATATATATATATATATATTGCAACAACCTCACGTAAATAACAATATTGAAATTTTTTCTTATTTATTAATATTTTCAAATTGAATTATCAATTTGGTATGATTTTACCCCTGCCATAATGTACACTTTATACAAAGTAACAGTCTTATTTTGTTCTTTGAATGAAGAAATATTGGTAACCGAATTGCTTTATTTAATTTTCTTATCTCAACATTAGATTAATTCTAACTGAAGTGAAAAATATTCCGCTATTTAAAATTGAACTAAATATACTGGTTTTTAATTCAAATCAGATTTGGTAAGGAACATTCAGTACATAAATAATTTATTCTTCACGCTAACCCTAACAAATACCACTGTACTTGATGACATTACTATTTTTTGTTTATATAGCTTTAAGGTTTTGTGCCGATTACTGCGCCTTGATGCTAATAATATGATAATAGTCTTAAGTAAGTTTGGAAAAGTTGAGTCATCTTCATATCTTTTTGAGAGTAAAGTTTGTCGTCCTTAAAGAAATCCATCAAAAGAATGTTAAAATCTCTTATTTTTTCTCGGTGTGAGAAGTAGAGGAAGGGCTGTAGTTTCATAATAAACTAGCAACTAGTAGAGTTCAAATATAGAATTACGTAATGAGATTCTTTAGCTTCATTATACGTTATCGGAGATGGGAGGACAATATGTTATATGATTGCGAAGTCATCATGTTATTCATCTACTGATTAATCACTTTTCTGAGGGCAGTTTTAAAAACATTAATGTTTTAGATAGTCTCCGAACATACAAGTTCAAATCAGAGAGAGAGAGAGAGAGAGAGAGAGAGAGAGAGAGAGAGAGAGAGAGAGAGAGAGAGAGAGCAAATAATGCTGTTTGTTTGAGTTTACGTAAACATCATTTAAACAAAGTGTTACTATTTACTGTCATTATTTACTGTCATCAAGGGAATTTAACTCAAGAGTTCCCTGATTGGAGACTGCCGAACAGCAATGTATCTTTAGGGAAGCGTTCAAACAGTCACAACCTTTTGACAGACTTGTCAAATTATTTATACATTTTTTTTCATAATGCTCTTGTCTAGAAATCCTGAGAGCTTTGTGCCGTAATGATTATGAGACTTTCTTTTATTCTATTGTTACTTGATATTTAATGAAAATTATTTATATGAGATAAAGCTAGATGAATAAGGTGATAAAAAACAACGATAACCGGGGCTGCATAACTGTACAAAAACGTCGATAACGGTAATTATTTTAATGGTAATTATAATACTGTAATAATGGTAGTTCCTCAGTTCTTGAAATACGCGAAAGAACAGAGTACCCAACAGGCTCCAACCGAGACTCCCATAATGATAATGAAGGCTTTTGTATTCTTCGACAAGAGACGGAGATAAAATGAATAACATTGAGAGGAGAGGATGTTTCCTCCTGCAAGGGAAATGTAATGATGCATGGAAACAAAGACCAATTTAAAGGGAATGTTAGAGGGTTAAGTGACGACTTGTTAACCTCAGTTGGTTACGGAAAATGTTAAAGGGGTCATCAAAATGTATATGAGAGAGAGAGAGAGAGAGAGAGAGAGAGAGAGAGAGAGAGAGAGAGAGAGATGAGGTTTAATTTAACATCAGCACAATGTTTACTTTGCAGATAAGCATGCAAAGGTATAATAGAGAGACAGACAAAGAAGCAAGTAAAATAATAATGCCCCTAATACAGTATATCCATTTCAAAATCTTTACAAAGAAGAAAACTTACTCAGTACAGTAGATTGTTAGTAAACTGACAAAACTGTAAGATAATGATAGAAAGTTTATCAAGTCTTAAAATGCGATTAAGGAAACCTTGAGTTGAATTATTCCTACCAGTTCACAAAAATAGTATTTCAAATTGGGTGGTGTATGCAGCTGTTATAGCCTACAAAAAAAATGTGTCTTGATATTATTAGATTCACTATCCTTTCCTCCTCTTTCTGACGTCATAAGAACACATTTGCCACAGTTAAAAGAGTGCATTAATACCAGGGAAGCAGTTAACTTGGAATGTCTTTGAAGAGGTCTTTTGGTTCCAGTCTGCACCCATCTTTTAGTTGTTTTTCGATTCCTTACTATTGAATCTTTTATTTTTTTTTCTCATAGTGCAAATAGAGATTTTTACCTGGTGCACTTCGGGACTGAATGGTCTCCTCAGTCCGAGCACTGAATCACATTGCCCCAATTTCATAATGCAATAAGAATAACCACTGTAACAAACACTGATTGTGTTTACGTAAAACCGTGAGCAAAATATCTAAAATTATAGGTCTCAATTCGCCCAAAATTGAAACGCTTCATTCCGACATCTTAGATAGGTGGTATATAGAGCAAGGTCCTTTAATGATATAGAGGATGGCAAAAAATGGCTTTATTGTGGAAAAGTAGTAGTTCTTGTGCCATGGTATTAGTAATTACCATAGATATTTTATTTTGGTAATACGTTCTCAAGTTGATGTGCACTCTTTCGTTAGTGCACGTATCAGAATGTACATGAATGAGACCCGATTTAAATCACATAAAGTTTCGAACTATTATTTGTGGAATTGTTATCTTTTTTGGAAGCAGTACGGGACTACATTTATCCCAGTTAATAGTAGCAATTTTATTATTAATATTATGGATGGAAGACTTGGACGCCACTAGAACGCTCGTTCCATAAAAAAAAAAAAAATTATTTGTTCGTTTACTTTGTAAGAACGTCCATTGAAATGATGTGAATTTATTAAATGACTAATAGATAAGAATTATTTACAGGTAATCTCAGTCGAATCATTTCTTTTTCAGTTGTGGTAGAAAACCTATGATTCTGTTTAACTGATCCTCAGTTAATCACAATGTAATGTATTTGTCACACACGCTGCTCCAATTGTTATTTACCAACTTAAGAATATTGGATTCTCTCTCTCTCTCTCTCTCTCTCTCTCTCTCTCTCTCTCTCTCTCTCTCTCTCTCTCTCTCTCTCTCTCTCCTAAGTCTGATGGATATTGTATGAAGCATTTTAGGTAAAGTCCAGATGTTAAGAAACCCATTAAACTTTAGTTCATGGCCTGTATTGACGTCATAAGCTGCTTGAGATAAAAAATACCCAATTGCTTTATGATTGAGTGATTTCACAAGTCGGCTAAAAGGATTGCTGGAGATTTTATTCTTTTGGAAAGGATAATTGCGTTGTATATTATACCCCCAAGATGCTTTTGGAGGTTTGAAATTTATATAAGAAAAAAAAATTAAAAAATGGTGAAATTAATCTCGAAGAGATAATCTTCATTGGAGTGCATGCTAATAATGCAAATTGTGTTTTGTATGATTTAGGAATCTCTGTATGCAGTAATCTTATCCAAATTGAATGATACAAACACACATACGCATTTATTATATACAGTGTATATGTGTTTGAATATATGTGTAAGATCGTATGTATGTATGTATGTATCTTTGTCAAAGATATATTGGAAGGTATTTTCCAGTACAGTACAGTATGATAACATCGAAGCTCATGTAGTAAAAACAAATATCAGTCGTATTCGTAAACATTATATACTAGTAAGGATAATGGAAGAATTGGTTGATAGATTGGATATATGATGAACAACGTGAAATGATTTGACTAATAATATTTTTATATGCGATAGAAGACAAGGACTATATATAGAGGAATTGGGAGAAGTCACGTGCACGAATAAACACTATACTTTGGCCACAAAGGGTTAAGACTTGGATGTTAGGGTTGTTGTAATATTTTCGGTTTTTTAGTTCAGTTATTCATGGAAAACTACACTAGAAACGTGGCACAGCTTCTAATCGTAGGCAGCTCTCGACTCGTAACTATACTATAGTGTATACTTAGATCGTGGTATACCCTACACTCATAAATTACGATTGAATAGGAGTTGATTCATGCAGGTATTTGTGAATAAATGTAATAGAAGTGGAGTGTGTATAGGATATAGATAAAAATAAATTAAATACTTAGCATGCTCTATGTGCTTAGGTTATGTAGCATAAGAAGAGTTGAATAGAGAAAAAATGGTAAAAGATTAGATAAATGAAAGGATTGGTCATTTTTTTTAGATGGTTGCGTCACTAGAGAAAATTTTTTTTCATAATTATACTGTTTGCGGGAGTAAGAAAGGGAGATACATATAGATCTGCATCGATCGTTTGAAAAGGAATTATTTGAATAAAAGAGCCTTAATTTACAGAGAGAGAGAGAGAGAGAGAGAGAGAGAGAGAGAGAGAGAGAGAGAGAGAGAGAGAGAGAGAGAGAGAGAGAGGGTTTATCCATGATTCGGCAGTTCAAGTGTGAGTGGCCATAGTCTTCTCATTACTTAAAATACACATTTTAAATATATATATATATATATATATATATATAATATATATATATATATATATATATATATATATATATATATGTGTGTGTGTGTGTGTGTGTATGTGTATGTGTATGTGTATATTAAATATATATAGATATATATATACATATATATATATATATATATATATATATATATATATATATATATATATATATATATACAGTTTATATTCAATATATAGATAAATGATTAACATTCACATTTTAAATCTAATTTGCTTTTCCAATGACGGTTATAGCTTGACTAGTAATAATAATAATAATAATAATAATAATAAGGCAATGAATGCATAACAGTTACATGTATACAGTAGTACCAAAAGACTCATATAAAGTATTTTCTTTTACTCGTTACATATTTTGTACAAAATATCTTAAACACTGACTTACATGTAGTTTGCATAAGCTGTCTCCCAGCCTTCATTTTCATTAGTAGCTTTCCAATACTTTAAGCGTTTCGCCGTAAATAAGTTATCCTTATTATGAAAGTTCTTCGACTCTGGGATGAACATCCCTATTCAAAAGTTCACTCATGTGGAATCCCGTTTGGTTCAAGAAGTTTGTGTGTTCGTGTGCTAAGTAAATCGTTTGAATTATCTACTTGACAGTGACCGAGTTTTTTTTTTTCACCCGTTTTTCCTTCTCACATTGCAATTTCTAAGGGGGGAGATTGTGCTGTCGCATGATACCAGTAAATGTAGTATAATTTTATTATATTATTGATGAGATAGATTTGTTACCGTCATTATATGAAATCTTAGAAAAGCAAAAGAATACGTTGGATCTGTGAATTTCAGCGCATTATACAATTTTTCATTAGGGGTTTGATCTTTGTTCTTTTGTAGATTAAAAGCCGATAGGAATACATATATATACCAAGGCACTTTCCCCAATTTTGGGGGGGTAGCCGACATTAACAAATGAAACAAAACAAAAAGGGGACCTCTACTCTCTACGTTCCTCCCAGCCCGACAAGAGACTCAACCGAGTTCAGCTGGTACTGCTAGGGTGCCACAGCCCACCCTCCCCCGTTATCCACCACAGATGAAGCTTCGTAATGTCGAATCCCCTACTGCTGCTACCTCCGCGGTCATCTAAGGCACCGGAGGAAGCAGCAGGGCCTACCGGAACTGCGTCACAATCGCTCGCCATTCATTCCTATTTCTAGAACGCTCTCTTGCCTCTCTCACATCTATCCTCCGATAGGATTAAAAAAAGAAAAATAACTATTCTGAAAGAAAATCGCTATCATATAATGTCTGTTAATTTTGCATATGTGTTGCGTATTATTTTTCATTTTCGTGAACATTGCCTACATTGCAGGACAATATTTCACAAAATACTTTGTTTAAAAATCGGTAGTTTTACATTTACCATTAATATAATACAGTCACAAGAAACAGTCGCATTTTTTAAAGTCAAGCACAGCAGTGTTGTATAAATGAGAATCCTTACATCTTACAAAGTTCAACAACTAGGTTTATCATAACACCTGCTCGAGTATACATACATTGAACGACATTCCAAGTTCATCTTCTATTCTTTGCCTGCATCAGCGAAATAAAAATCAAGCGAATAAACTCTGGCTTTCCTAGCTGCGTTATAACAACCGGAGGGTCGAGTATCAACTGTTTACTCCGTTGGGTAGTTAGCTTTGATCTCTGTAACATCCCAGGATAACCGCGAGTGTTCGTACTTGTGGAGCGGCCGATCACCTACTTAGTTTGTGGTTGTATGCGAGTGTAAACGCTGTTCTTAGGCAGCTGTTGGATTTCATGATAACTCTCATACTTTGTTACTTGTGTGGAGTTTAATGTTTACTTTGCGGTGAAGGTAAAACGTGCGCTCTAGCAAAATTACGTCAAGAACATTTTTCTCGTATTTTCGAAAGAAAAATCATCATTAAATTTGCGGAAACTTTAATTCCTGGAAGATATTCTCCAAGCATTTCCCTATTTTGACTAGAGGTCAATCCAGCTTGTTTTAATGGCACCCTCTTTTTCAAGTGATCCAAGATGATTAACCTACATGTTGTGAGGACTTCATGATACACCATCACAGATTAATTCAAAACGTTAATATGACTTAATCAAAGCTGCTTTCGAGAAACGAGATTCCTAACTCACATGACGACGTCAAGTAAATAGAAATAGGACGATTCCTGTCAGAACTGGGTGTATGACAATGAAAAGGTGCACGAAGGTAATAATTCTTTATTATAATTATGAGTTTTATTTGTCTAGGGCCACTTTTTTTTTCTTTTACTCAAGATGCGCTTTTCTTCAGCCAAATGATTTATTGTGACTATGTGCAGAGATGGTATATGTGTTTTACTGGTGCACTAGTATTATTTTTTTAGTAATATCTTTAATTTGATTATCAAGGTGCTACCTATGCATTTTTTGTATATTAGATATTTAATATGTAATTTATATTGCTTTCCTACTT
>NC_090752.1:50184011-50186511 GCF_036898095.1 Palaemon carinicauda
ATATTTTGAGGCGACTTATCTCTAGCATTAGAAGCTTTATGACCTCTATTATGAGTATCCTTACCTTTAGCATTAGGGGTTCTTTGAACTCTTATTTTGAGGTATCTTATCTCTAGAATTAGAGGCTCTGACTTTTATTTTGAGATGTTTTACCTCTAGCATTAGAGGCTCTTTGACCTCTATTTTGAGATGTCTTACCTCTAGCATTAGAGGCTCTTTGACCTCTATTTTGAGATGTCTTACCTCTGGCATTAGAGGCTCTTTGACCTCTATTTTGAGATGTCTTACCTCTAGCATTATAGGCTCTTTGACTTCTATTTTGAGGCTACTTATTTCTAGCTTTAGAAGCTGTACGACCTTCATTATGAGTTGCCTTACCTATAGCATGAGTTCTTTGACCTCTATTTTGAGGTGTCTTACCTCTAGCATTAGAGGCTCTTTGACCTCTATTTGAGATGTCTTTCCTCTAGTATTAGAAGCTCTTTGACCTCTATTTTGAGATGTCTTACTTCTAGCATTAGAAGCTCTTTGATCTCTATTTTGAGGCGACTTATCTCTAGCATTAGAAGCTTTATGACCTCTATTATGAGTTGTCTTACCTTTAGTATTAGGGGTTCTTTGACCTCTTTTTTGAGGTGTCTTACCTCTAGCATTAGAGGTTCTTTGACTTCTATTTTGAGGTGTCTTACCTCTAGCATTAGAGGCTCTTTGACCTCAATTTTGAGATTTACATCTAGCATTAGAGGCTCTTTGACTTCTATTTTGAGATGTCTTACCTTTAGCATTAGAGGCTCTTCGGCTTCTATTTTGAAGTGTCTTAACTCCTGTCATTAAAAGCTCTCTGAACTTTATTTTGAGGCGACTTATTTCTAGCATTAGAAGCTGTATGACCTTTATTATGAGTTATTTTACTTTTATTATTAGGAGTTCTTTGACCTCTATTTTAAGGTGTCCTGCCTCTAGCATTAGAGACTCTTTGACCACAATTTTGAGGGGCCTTACTTCTAGTATTAGAGGTTCTTTGACCTCTAGCATTGGAGGCTATTTGACCTATATTTGGGGGGTAGCATACTTTTAGCATTAGAGGTTCTTTGAACTCAATTTGAAGGCAACATACTTTTAGCATTCGAGGTTCTTTGACCTCTATTTTTAGGCTGCTAACATAGCATTAATGGTACCTTGAACTCTATTTTGAGATGTATTGCCTTTAGAAATAGAGGCTCTTTGTCCTCTATTTTTAAGTGCCGTACTTCTAGCATTAGAGGTTCTTTGACATCTATTTGAGGCTCCTTACTTATAGCATGAGAGGCTTTTTGAATTCTATTTGGAGGTGCCTTACATTTAGCATTTGATGCTCTTTGACTTCAATTCTGAGAAGCCATACTTCTTGCATTATAGAATATTTGTCGTCTATTTTGAGTTGCCTTACCTCTATTTTAGTACCTCTATTTTAGTTTTTTTTTTATCTCTATTTCGAGGCGCCTTACCTCTAGCATTAGAAGCTTTTTTGTTTATTCTATTGGAGGCTACATACTTCTGGCATTAGGGGCTTTTTGACATCTATTTTAAGGCACATTACCTCTGGCATTTCAATTCTCCATTTTTGAAATATTCGTCATTGCTATTTTGACTCAAGTTCATCTACACGGTTAGGGCAAAGCCATTTTTTCTATATCTTCGTCTCTGATGTTGGTGTCTATAAAGACACTTTTCTTGTGGTAGAACCTACCACAACATTCACATCCTATTCATCCCCTCCCACCGAAGATCCATACAAAAGGCAACTATCCATCAGGATGTAAATTTACTTTTGTCTTGAGTTCTTCCATGAGATTAACTGATACTTTCAAAGATCTCATCAACGAAATGTATACTAGAACACAACTTAATGTATATGGTCAAGAAATTGTTTTATTAGTTATTTTTCTATTCATATATTCTCTTTCTTCTCAATTACCATTTTAAAAGCTTTTTATCCCTAACATTAGGACCAAACCTCTTGCCAAAACGAGACCGGGAATGGATTTGCAGTAGATTGTAGTTTTAAATGATCATTCCCTATTTCACACATTCAATTGTAGGTATAACGTCATAATCAGGTAGATTTTCATCCATATGTATAAAACAAGATGATAGCCGGGAGGGAGCATCGAGAAGAGTCTAGCGAGGGAATATGACTAGAAGGAAATTGCCAGGTATCTTCGAATTCCTATCTTGCAGATTAAAGATTAGAAAGTATCATGTAAATTTTGATAAAGTAATGCATTAATTTGATTTGTAATGCTGATATTTGCAAGCAGTTATTAATTTTGATTTTGATTCAGATAATATTTTCAGTATTCAAGAAAAATGATAGCATTATGAGAGCTTTAAAATAAATTTAGAACAAGAGCTGAACTCAGATGTGCCATATTGAGGCAGAGAACGAGTCTCCATCAGTTCCTTTCGAATACGGGAGACTCGGAGGATCTGGCCTTTACTCCGGTTGAAGGACTCTTTT
>NC_090752.1:50191511-50199011 GCF_036898095.1 Palaemon carinicauda
AGTACGAAAATAACAGCAATTAGACAAATATTTAGATGTGCAGATTATCGAACGATTCTATGAAATAAATCCGACAACTGTTTGTTTCCCTTCAGTGAGTATCTGGAGCGACATTTAACTTAATTACACGCCATTTCGGTTACAGCTAGACGTAGATTCACAAGGAGGCTTGAGTGATTGATTGCCAAAGCTGTTGGTTGTCCTCATGCATATGGATCAGAGGAAGCGGGAAGGTATTTTAGTCTTTATTGAATAGCTGCAGAAGAACGATGATTGTGCTTTCTTGATATTATGATAAGGTCCGGAAAAGTGAGTGTGGTGGAAATGGAGCGTGTAATTATGTTTTGAAGGACTCCACAAATAATCAGATACGAATAAGGGATCTGCTAAATTCAAGAGATTGAAACAATCTCTCTCTCTCTCTCTCTCTCTCTCTCTCTCTCTCTCTCTCTCTCTCTCTCTCTCTCTCTCTCTCTCTCTCTCTCTCTGAGTTGTATTTGTGTGCCGGTGAAGTGAACACTTGTGCGTCCCTAAAAATATCCTGATTTAACGCGGATAACAAAAAGGCTATCGAGTGAAATATAGCTACAAGTTTTCGTGAATAGTCGGTGATTAGTTTGAGGGCAGAAAAGTGAGATAAATCGTCGGCATAGGATAGTTATCTTTTGAATTAATAAAAATCTGATCAAGATGGCATTGTATAACACAGGCAACTCGTGGAGAGACATCGCTGGAGTCAGCAAAGGCAAATTTCATGAGTTGGCGAAACAGGAGCTCGACCGATTGACAACAGATGTCACTAACAACTCCAACCAGTGTGACGGAAAAATATTCGCAGACATATTGAAACAATATGATCCAATAGACTGGAACAAATCTGCGGAAAACATCAGTAAAATAATTGAAGAAATTCCAAAGAAGATCCAAGTGTTAAAGAGACTTATAAAGAAAGTCTACATCAATCAACACATTCCATCAAAGAACAATAACAAGTCCAATATGGTGAATATGCTGATTGATGCATTGGGAAAAAGAATGCCAAAATGGTGCAATACATGTAAGATATGGTATTCCATTAATAATCCTCAACAACTGATTAGAAAATGTAATGCCTGTAATGTTCCAACACACCCCACATGTGCTGAAATACAGCAAATAATAAAAAATAGAGACACAAAGGTTTTCTGCTCAACATGCTTAGTCTGGATAGAAAATATAATGAAGTCGAGACTAAAGCTGCAAATAGTTGAAGAAGAAGAAGAAGAGAAAAATGAACAGGATATGTGTAAGGATGCAGAGGAAATCATTGATGTTACTTATGATGCCATCCAACAACATACTTATGAAGAAATAAATTATCAGATGGAAACAAATAATAGACCCAAGAGACTACCCGGACCTACATACTTTTAGGGAAGAGCAAGAACAAGAAAAAAAAAGAAAAGAAAGATATAGTCTGTAATAGGCTGAAAAGAGGGAATTGCAAATTTGGCGAAAGATGCTACTACAAGCATCCAAAGATATGCCATAATTATGAAATATATGGTAAATGTGCGTATTTAGACAGATATGGAGACGAATGCAGAGATCTCCATCCAAAAATATGCAAAACCCTAAAAGAAGGAAAAGGATGTAGTTTCAACAAAAAATGTCGATATATGCATCCTGCAACTATGAATGAGAGTAAGAAAACTCAGCAAACTGAAAAGAAAAACAAAAATGAAACAAAAAAAGAAACAAAAAAGCAGGCCGCGTATATACCGCACTATGCACCAAAAAAGGCCTTTCAACCTAAATCTCCACAAATAGAGCCCAACTACAAAGAATGCATATATAATGCCAGGGGTTGGTGCAGATATGGGGATAATTGCAGGTTTACACACAAAAATAAGTATGAAGGCGAATATTATGGAAAAGTTGGATTTTTTAATGGCAGAATTCCGAGAAATGAAGAAAAGAACATCATATCAGAACAGGAAGGAAGCATGGGAGAATCCATATTATTACCAATATTAAATAATGGGAATGAAACACAAACCATAATAGTGATGAATGCACAGGGTTTAGTCACGAGTAACTCTAAAAGGAAAATAGAGTTCCTAGAAGAACTAACCCAAATTGAAAAAATAGATATATTAAATATAAGTGAAACATGGTATTCCCAAGAGACTGGCAGTGATGACCAGATAAAGGGTTTCCAAACTTATAGATCAGACAGAAAAAATAGGAATCAAGGGGCAACCGCAATATATGGAAGAGACATAAATCAAGGAAAAGTCTGTGAAAAATACAGCAACACAGAATGTGAATTGATTGCAGTAGAATTTGAATTTGAAAAACTAGTGAATATTGTAGTTTACAGACCCCCAAATACTAAGGAGTTTGACATAATAATAGAAAAAATAGATGATATATGTAGAAACCATAAAGACTGGAATATACTCCTATCCGGAGATTTTAACTTTCCTTTCGTGGATTGGAAAGAACGGATAGAAGAAAGTGGTTGTATGTATACATATAAAAAAGAGAGTAATAGTAGCGCAGAAGATAAGAGGCAATTTGAAAAGCTTCAAGATATGCTATTAGAACATAATATGCAACAAATAAACCACATTCCAACAAGAAAGGAAAATGTCCTAGATCTAGTATTTGTGAATGAGGTGAATTATGTTAAAGAAATAATAGTGTATAACACGGGAATTTCAGACCACAATGTCATAGAATTGATAGTTCATTCCAAAGAAAGTGATCACAGAATTAATAAAAGCACAAAACTTTGGGAAGGATATGGAAAATATAATTTTTACAGTAAGAATATAAAATGGTCAGAAATAAATGAAGAACTGAATAAAGAATGGAAAAATGTATTTATAAGTGATAATATACAGGTAAATACGGACATACTGTACAAAATACTGGAGAAAATTGTTGAAAAATATGTACCGAAAAAAAAACAATAAACAAAAGACGTGCATACCAAGAGACAGAAAGATCTTATTTCAGAAAATTAGAAAGTGGAAGAAAAATCTTGCAAAAGAAAAAAGTGTGGAAAATGAGGGAAATAAAATGTAAGATAGAAAATGCAGAACAAAAGATTATTCAGTCGAAAGAAAATGAAAAAAGGGACTTAGAAGAAAGGACACTTCAAAATATAAAAAGAAACCCCAAAGTACTTTACTCCTATGCAAAAAAGATGAATAAAAGGAGAATAGAAATAGGCCCTCTAAGAATTGAAGGACGGCTAACGAATGAAAAAAAGGAAATATGCAACATATTAGCAGAAAAATATAAGAGTGAGTTCACGCCAAGAATTGCGAATGAGAATAATGAAACAGAAATGAGAGAAGAAAATGTTGAATATCTAACGGATATAGATATTAATGAAGCAGATATTGTCACGGCTATAAACGAAATTAAAAATGGATCGGCAGCCGGACCAGATGGAGTTCCAGCGATTTTGTTAAAAAAAAACTGCAAACACTATCGCGAAGCCGCTTGAAATACTACTAAGACAGAGTGTAGATATGAGCGAGATATATGTTAAACATAAATTAGCTTATATAACCCCTATCTTCAAAAGTGGATCAAGACTAGAGGCAAGCAATTATAGACCTGTTAGTCTAACATCACATATTATGAAAGTGTATGAGAGGGTAATAAAAAAAAAAATAATGAACCATTTGGTCAAAAATAATTTGTTTAATATGGGTCAACACGGTTTCGTACCTGGAAAAAGTACACAGACCCAACTGATAGCACACTATGAAAACATATACAATAATATGATAAATGAAAAAGACACAGATGTGATCTATCTAGATTTTGCAAAAGCCTTTGACAAGGTAGACCATAACATATTGGAGAAAAAAATGAGAAAGCATAATATTGTGGGAAAGATAGGAAAATGGGTAAAAGAATTCCTGCAAAACAGAAAACAGATAGTGGTTGCAAATGACGAGAAATCAGATGAAGCCCAGGTAATATCTGGTGTGCCACAAGGTACGGTATTAGCTGCACTGCTATTTGTTATTATGATCTCAGACATAGACTGTGATGTTGAAAACTCCGTAGTGAGAAGTTTCGCCGATGACACAAGAATAAGTATAGAAATTACTTGTGATGAAGATAGGAACTCACTACAAAGAGATCTAAACAAAATATATGAATGGGCGGTGATAAATAGGATGGTATTTAACTCCGATAAATTCGAATCAATAAATTATGGAAACAGAGAAGGAATGGTGTATGCATACAAGGAACCTAATAATGAGACAATCACAAACAAGGAAGCAATTAAAGACCTTGGTGTAATTTTAAATAGGAAAATGTATTGAACGACCAAATAGCAACACTGTTGGCTAAATGTAAAGCAAAAATGGGAATGTTTTTCAGACACTTTAAAACAAGAAAAGCTGAACACATGATTGTGCTTTACAAAACTTATGTGCGTAGTACATTCGAGTACTGCAATGTGATATGGTACCCACACTACCAAAAGGATATTGCGCAAATAGAGAGTGTACAAAGGTCCTATACTGCTAGAATAGAAGAAGTTAAGGACCTTGACTACTGGGAAAGACTGCAATTTTTAAAACTATACAGTCTAGAAAGGAGAAGAGAACGCTACATAATAATACAAGCATGGAAGCAAATAGAAGGAATTGCTGAAAACATCATGGAGCTTAAAATATCAGAAAGAGCAAGCCGAGGTAGATTAATAGTGCCAAAAAGCATTCCAGGTAAACTGAGAAAGGCGCACAGGACATTAATCCACTACGCACCAGCATCGATAATGCAGCGACTATTTAATGTGCTGCCAGGTCATCTAAGAAACATATCAGGAGTGAGCGTAGATGTGTTTAAGAATAAGCTCGATAAATACCTAAAGGTCCAGTCACACATGCATGTTCTCACCCGGTATGTCCTCCCGTATGCCCATACGCGGCCAAACGTGCGTTTTAACCACGCCCACACAGGTATTGAATTGTGCCGCACAACGTTGCACCTACGTTGCACCTACGCACGTCAGTATGAAGTTAGTACTGCGTTAGTGTGACGTAGTGCGTGAGTGGCAGCCGTTGTGCGTTGTACTTACGTTGTGCATACGTTATGTGGACCTACTGTATGGACATACTTCCAGGTAGTACGTGAAGGGTCACGCAAGCATAACGTCTTTACTAGGTATGGTGACGTAGGTGGTACGTCAAGTGCCGTCAGAGCTACGTCAGAGCTACATAAGAGCTACGTCAGAGCAACGTCAGAGCTACGTCAGACTTTCGTCAGAGGTATATCAGCGCGAGGTTGGTGCCAGGCATGCCTCCTCTATACTCCCAGGTATAAAAAGGGTGCTGGGCGGTACCTGACAGTCATTCACCATCCAACTACTATTTTTAAAATATTTTATTTTTCCTTATTTCCTTTCCGCACTGGGCTATTTTCCCTGTTGGGGCCCCTGGGCTTATAGCATCCTGCTTTTCCAACTAGTGTTGTAGCTTAGCATTTAATAATAATAATAATAATAATAATAATAATAATAATAACCGAAATCGAATGGTTATTATCGGGATGAAGTTTCACACTTGCTCTGGTTTTACTATATTTGGTAGCTCCTTTGTTTCTTCGTGTTTTAGGGTTTTTTTTTTTTATGCATGTTTAGGCCAGCCGTACGGCTCTCTCTGTCACACTGAAGCCACGTTGCCGCGCCGCTGCCTTAACGCTACCTGGCGGTGGCGTGGGTTGGCGTGTTTGGCGGGGAAACAGCCACAATACGTGAAGATGGCGTTGGGCTTCCTTAGCACTGACGTTATACATTACGTATGTTCACGTATGTTCCGGTTGCCCCTAGGTTGGCCTCCCGTGCGCCCAACGTATAGTCAAGTACAATCACGGATACGTGACGACCCACGTATATTGTGAGCTGCCCACAATATACGTGGCCCTCGCCGTACCGCCAGGTATGCACGAGGTACCGTTCATACGGCAAGGTACGTCCTAGGTTGCTGGGACGTTTCCACAATTACTGCGTTGCACGAACCAGCGAACTGCGTTGTACTGACGTTATACGTGCACTTTTTGATACGTGATAATACGGCTGGCCTAAACATGCATGTGTGACTGGACCTTTAGATGCATCCCAGACCATCCAAGACTGGAAGATGCAAAATACACCGGAAGATGCATTAGCAACTCTCTGGTGGATATACGACGTGCCTCACACTGAGGGACCTGGGGGAACCCAAACAAAAAATAAGGCAATAAGGTAAGGCAATAAGGCTCTCTCTCTCTCGTGTTTTGGTGCCTGATACACTTCATGCATTAATCAGTCTTCTATCAATTATTTATCGACAATTTTCCCAATAAGAGTTTGATCACCTTCGGCCGCTGGTAATGTTGACCTTCAATTTGTTGTGTATCGTAGTCAGCTTAGTGCAAAGGTTGGAATTGTACTTGGAGAGATTTATAGCATTTCATTTTTATATTATGGACCAGCAATGAATCGTTATATTTACAACATATTTCTATATTTCGGAAGACGCAAGCTCTCAACGTAATTGCAGCTTTTGAATTCATCTATTTTTTATGATTTTTCTATTTTACGAATCGGCAATTTTTCCTAATAATTGCCGTACTCTCTCTGGTGGGACTATTTACCTGGTCTGATATTGTATTTATGATAGAAGATTCAAGCGCAAAAATCAGTACGTCTTTATATAAAAAGTCCTATGGTGTATTATCTGAATAACCCTTTTTATTGAGGCATTCTTCCGTTATTCTTTCGAGCAGCAAACTATGACATCTTCCTTCCAACAATGAATCGTTATATTTACAACATATTTTTATATTTCGGAAGACGCAAGCTCTCAACGTAATTACAGCTTTTGAATTTTTTATTTTCTTCATGAATCGGCAATTTTACCTAATAATTGCCGTACTCTTTGGTGGAATGTATGCATTAGGACAATTTACCTGGGTTGATACGGTATTTATGATAGCAGATTCAAGCACAAACAACAGTACGTCTTTACTTAAAAAGCCCTATAGTGTATTATCTGAATAACCTTTATTTGATACATTTTTCCGTTATTCTTTCGAGCGGCAAACTACGACATTTTCCTTCTAACACCTCGGCCAATCTGCGTGGATATGGTGTTGGCCGCAGTCTCTTGCCCAAGAAACCTACAGTAAATCCATTCGCCCAGCTTGAGAAGTGTCCAAGAAATTCTTTTAATAATCTTACGTTAAACCCAGTTTCCTCTCTAATTTAATTTTTACTCAGGATTCTGTTTCTGCATATTAACACCGAAATTTAATCAAATTTAGCCTATTCAAAAGAGTTCGCGCTCACTCTCACCGCTCTCACACCATATGTGTGTGTGTTATGTAGGTGTTAAGAAACTACTACTGGCTCAGTAATGATATATCAGTGTATGCACATATTTTCATTTTAACAGGTGTCCAAATATTGTAAATGTAAATTTTCGGATTTGCAAGACTTATTTC
>NC_090752.1:50204011-50206511 GCF_036898095.1 Palaemon carinicauda
AGGTAATTTCTGCACGATTTCTGGCGGCAATTGAATGCATTGTCTGACGTAAATTTCCTACCGTTTGAATTCCTGAGAATAACCTTTTACCTCTCCATTTTCTTAAACGATTCGACCCCGCTGCAATCAATAGCCATGCCCCTATCGTCTTTGTTTTTGCTTCTTAATCTTGGCATATATATATATATATATATATATATATATATATATATATATATATATATATATATATATATATATATACATATATATATATTATATATTATATATTATATATAAATATATATATATATATATATATATATATATATATATATTATATATATAAATATATATATTATATATAAATATATATATATTATATATATATATATATATATATATATATATATATATATGTATATATATATATATTTATATATTTATATAATGTGTGTGTATGTATGTATGTACGTATAAATTAGTATGTTTCACGAAAGCGTTGGAGAGATCAGGTTTTATAAACCTTTCCATATGATACCTTTTCATAGCAAAATTTTTGTGAATAAAACTGTCGGCCGTCATTTGGTTTCGAAAAGAGAAGTCTTCGTTAGGTGCTTAGCTCCCCTGCCATTTTCCCCGACTGGTGAATTCGCTTATAAGAGTTAATATATATCAGCTGTTATACAACTTTGTTAAAATTTAGTTTTTATTACCCGGAGGAGTTAGGATTTATGGTTTTTATTTTTACTTGCTGTTTGTAGTTTTAGCATGAATTCAAACAAATTCGGTGCGTAATGTTGTGGGTATTATTTGGCTTCAATATTCATTGACATTATTGTTTGTCGTACGATATTATTACATTATTTATCATCGTTAATATCACTTAATATTATTACCATTTTATTCTTGAGAAAAGTTATAAAATGCCCTAAAATATTGCGTTCCTTTGAGAGTTTTTTTTTTTTTTTTTTTTTTTTTTTTTTTGGGGGGTGACTAATAGGATAGACCTTGAAGGTTTTTGGGGTTAAGGATCACGATTGAAGAACAATCCAATGGTTCATCTTTTGGCTTTAACCCTTAACAATTCGTGTGCCTTTCTTGGCGTTTCTAATATATTTTCCGGTCTCGATGCGCTGCCATATATTTTTCTCTTATATTTGAGTAAATTCCCTTGTTTTTATTCTTGTTAACACGCCATCTAAGACGTGCATCGGTTGAAGGTAGATTTTAACGTAAACAATTTTCGGTATTTATATTTTACTTCAGTATGTGATATTGATATATGTCACAATTTTGTATATTTTAATCAGAATATGATGTCTTTAGTTTAATCTCTTCGAAAGTAAGAACCCCTCACTTTCTATCTATAAATAAATAAATAAATAAAAAATATAAAGTTGAATGCCCTCCAAGAACCTGTCATGAACCACAAAGGCCATGAAATTGATCGGAGAAACAGCCTTTTCAATCACAAAGCCGTCAATCTTGTCGGTCACTCTTGGCAATCAATCACTGTCATCGATTCCACCAGCCAATCACCATCCGTCCAGAAAAGTGACGTTGAGATTACAACTTTACATGTAGGCGTTTTTGGGAGGAAACTGCCTGACAACGTTATTTTGCTTTGCGCAATTAGAGATGAAACTTTTTTTCAGTTACTATTACTTTTAGTAAACAAGGGTATAGCGCCCCCCCCCCTTTTTTTTTTCCTTAATGAATATAAATGGATATGGAATGTTGAAGATTTTATGCATTCGTAAGTGATATTTCATTATGATATGTCCTAAATGTATTTTGATAATATATTTGGTAGGTTTTTTTGTTGTTAGAATTTGATTATTTTGATTAGTTTTAAACATCCAGTTTAATGTTGCATGATGTTTTGAACACTGAATCATTGCTAAGTGGATTGAGAATTTGAATTTATTCCTGAGTAGAATTGTGAAATTAAAACTACATTTAGCATTATAATCACTGACATATAGATTTACAGTAATTAGTTTCTTGGTAAATATTCTTAATTAGCTGGTGGAATGGTCTTTGAAAAGGATGCTCATTGTAGCTGATGTCGCCAGCAGAACTTTACTTAGTTAATTTTTTGGCTGATCCTGGATGGATTTACTTTTAGAGGTGGTCAACAGCTTACCAAGAGTTGATGCGCTTGGTATATAAAAGGGATTGCTTATTAGAAAATCAGAAAAATTTTAATGATTTATTATTATTAATATTATTATTATTATTATTATTATTATTATTATTATTATTATTATTATTGTTATTACTGTTGTTATTATTATTATTATTATTACTAAAGATTACAGCATGCGTTATTGATCTTCGCCATGCTGAATTTTGAATACCGTCAAGACTGCAGCTGCACCATACCGCTTAGTTTAGCAATCATCAATAATCGAGTCCGGATATAGATATTTTTGTATCAATAGCCATGGACAATATCACTGTCTTGGAAAACCTCGTTAACATGCAAGACATGAGAATTTAGAGAGAGAGAGAGAGA
>NC_090752.1:50214011-50224011 GCF_036898095.1 Palaemon carinicauda
TATCTTTTGCATTCATATCAACCCAGACTGTACCATCTTGCACGTAGTACTAGGTATGCAGGTAATACTATCATTCTTGCCTTCTCCATCATAAGGCTCAACACTACACATTATTCTAGAAATTTTATTCCATGTGTGACCAAATTCTGGAATGATCCTCTAATCAGGCATTTGAAGTCGGTGGTACCAGAAATTCAAACTTCCAGCGAATGTTTTTATGTTGAACAGGTTGACATGAGTTTTTTATTTTTTATATATGACAGGTATGTTTTAAACGTTGTTACTAATCCTAAGATATTTTATCAATTTTTGTATCACTTCTCGTATATATCATATATATTTCCTTTCTTCACTGAGCTATTTTACCAGTTGGAGCCCTTTAGCCTGTAGATTCTTGTTTATCCTAGTAAAGTTGTACCTGAGCTAGAAATAATAATAACAATAATATTATTAATGACAATAATGATAATGATGATGATGATAATGATAGTAACCCCATTTCCCCCTAAACACTTCGTTCTTCTCCATTGGCCTCGTTCCGATGCAGGTGAGGTAAGGGTGTATTGAATGCTGAACTAAAGGTCTGTCCAAATCAGAATATTTTTCGTTGATGGAATTTCTATTAAGAAAGGTTACCTTCCATCACATGCCCTACTCCCACCTTATCCTGGAACACCCTTTCGCGTGAGGGTTCCCACTTTCTATCCCAATTTAAGAGCAGCGGAGTAAACTAATATTTAGGGAAAGGGGAGGGAATAGTTGCCTTTACTTTTTTACCTGGGAAAATCCTTGGCAAAGGTTTTAAATTTGTTAGTGTCATAAGAGAGAGAGAGAGAGAGAGAGAGAGAGAGAGAGAGAGAGAGAGAGAGAGAGAGAGAGAGATAACCCTGTTCATTTCAGAGTATTCAAAAGAGAGAGTCTCTCTCTCTCTCTCTCTCTCTCTCTCTCTCTCTCTCTCTCTCTCTCTCTCTCTGTAACTTTACTTTCTTGTATTAGCCAATTTCTCTTAAGAAAATTTTTTAATAAAATTGATTTTAGCTATCTTAAAATATTGTGTTCTCTTTGGTTTGCTTCAGTTCAATCAAGGTAAACTACATTACAGTTTAGTTGAAGGGCAACATACCTGTGCTAGAGCAGCAACTATTCTTCCGTTCTAGAGGTAGTACGTTTGAAGTAATCCTTGTTTTTGGCAAAAGGGCCTGAAGTCTCCCTGAATAAAAAAAAAAGAAGAAAAAAAGATTAATAATGTTTATATACATTAGATGATTGCATTGAATTTTTTTAAGCTTGTTTGTTCAAAGTATTTTTTTTTAATTGAAGTGAAGATCTTTGAAATATCTTTTTATTGGCGCTCAAATAGCTTTTTATTGCTTTAGTTTTTTTTTAATCTTTAAATACTTAATTTTAGATGACCTTTATAAAGAAGTTAGCTTGTTTGATGTCTTAGTACTACACGCTTCAACTCGCACTTGGTTTTGGAAAACTAATTTTTGTGATGGCTTAATTTGAAGGATGTGTGTTTTATTGTAAATAGCAAGTCAAGCTTGCCAGGATATATGACAAGCAAACCACTAGTTATGTAGCGTAATATACAAAGTACCCAAGAATTTATAAGATAAATGTGTAATAGATTCCCCTGCGTGATATTGCCAGGAAAGCTGCCATTAAAGTAAAGTTATGTTTCACTATTAAAAAAGTACTTTATTTTATACAAGTATTATCAAAATATAGTGAATCTATAAAAGGATATCTGTAAGATTTTATAAACTAGTAAGTACTCAATTGAATTATATCATTTTCATTTCACCATAAAGTTAAAGATCTTGTGTTTATTAATGCAAGAGTAAACTTATCTATTCATGAAAATTCTTATATTAATTTATATATTACTTTACATTAAGGGCATTTTTTCCCGTCGTGCCTCGCACGGAAAACAGTGTTTTACGGGACCTACGAAATTAAATTTCTTTTATCATATATATCCTTGCGGTATTTAGAGATTACGAGTACCGCACTCCACGATCAGGGTAAAAGGTATTCTTTTAACCCTGTCCACGATAATTTTCAAATCCACGCTATCGTAGCATTTAAGAAAAAAAATCGTCTTGAAAACCTGTATGTCATCAGTCCTTCTGATGTCAAATGGGAGCTTTCTATGCAATCTTGGAGTTACATATTAGAAAGCTCTAGAACCTACAGATGAGGTGCATCTTAGTTCCAATAACTTTAACCTACTATGGGTTTCACAGACAGTGCAAGTGCGATTTTTTGCAATTATTCTGTAACGAACAGTCGTATCAATACGAGATGTTGCTATAGGGTATTACACCCAGTGAGGAAATTTATAGGAGTATCATGAATCATTTATTGTAAATAATAAAGACTTTTGTACCTATACCAAGAGGCAAAACTCATTAGCCAAGCAAGAAAACGAACACCAGGTTGGAAGAGCTCCGCCTGCCTACAACCCCCTTCACCTCCAACCCCCATTTTCTTCCTCCCCTCTCCTTTCTTCCCTCACCTGCCCTACGTCTTTCCTTCTCTCTTTCTCTCTCTCTGAATGTTGCTTTGATTTAAACATATATTTTTACGATTTTTTTTTCTATCAATCTAATAATTATTTACATAACCAATACCATAGAGAGAGAGAGAGAGAGAGAGAGAGAGAGAGAGAGAGAGAGAGAGAGAGAGAGAGAGAGAGATGAGCAAACCAGTGAATAAAGCAGTCAGTCATCTGATAGGTAACAACCGATTGAATTGTTCCATATCTACAACAATAAATATTATAATTAGATAAGATAGATAGATAGATAGAGTGCTTGATATAAAAAAAATCATACAAAATAAGTTGCAACTTAAGCTACCTTCTCAGAAAGAGAGCATGAAGGGAAGGGAAAGAACGGAGAGGGATGGATGGCGTGGAGGTGGAGAGAGATAGCTTGAAGCAGGGGGAGAGCAGGTGAGGGATGAAAGGAGAGGGAGGGAGGGGGTGGAAGTAGAGGTTCTGTATAATATTGTTCGGTTTTGTGACTGGATGATTGAGATTTTGCCCTTTGGCCTAGGGGCAAGTGTCTTTATAATTAATAATTAACGATTCATTATACCCCTATAAATTTCCTCACTGGGTGTAATACCCTATAGCAACATCTCGTATTGATACGACTGTTCGTTACAGAATAATTGCAAAAAATCGCACTTGCACTGTCTGTGAAACCCATAGTAGTCCTGTGTAGACGCGGGTTGTTGGCTACACGTGTAAAACTCCTATTGGATGTTTTGGACATCCAGATACGATAACTGAGTCATGACACATATCTTAGTCTATTCTAGTTTTAACATGTAGCCATTGTAGGTAAATCAGTGCAGGGGCAATCCTCTCTCGAGGTGAAACACCTTTTATCAATATTTCTCCTCTCATGTTTTGTAATTTCTTATGTTGCTTTTTAGGAAAGTTGTAATAGGTAGATGCAGTAATATACTATGTTATTAATACAGATAATCCCAAGTTTCATAACTGAATATTCATTCATATATTACTTTACAAGGCAATGTTTCTGAGATGATGTCCACGAATTCTTACGTCATTATTTATCTGAGCACCGAGAGACAAATTAGATGTCAGGCTTGAACTGTCATTAATGTTTGACATGCTGGTTTGTAAAATACTTCAATAGATATTATTTTGTTTTGGTATGTAATATTTATTTCAGGCTATTTAAAACTTTTAACAGTAGTTCTTTCTACATCTTGAGAAGAGAATAGCCATTGAAAACGAAAAACCTAACCCCTTCCCTCGGCCCAATCTGCCATCTCTCGGAATATGAAAAAAAAACATGTGGTTTGGCGGTTATTACCTCCGCCAACGAAGTAGGTAGGAGGTTATGTTTTCACCCTTCTTTCTCTTTGTTTGTGTGTGAAAAACTTCCTGTACCAATTTTACTCATAGATTAGTGTTATGTTGAGACGTGGAAGTGATTCAATTTTGAAAGTCCTAGGTCAAAGGGCAAGGTCGAGCAAAGGTCGACCATTTAACCCTAACCTCAAGATATAAGCTGCCGTGGTGGAGGTCTGCACTCAGTGCTTTTCTAGTTTTAGCGATCTTAGCCTTGTGAAATCACTTAGGTGTGCTTCAGCTATTCTACCATGTAAAACACTTTTAATCGTGATGATTTGAATTTTTTTATTATCAATTAATTGAATGTTCAGTTTATGACGTCCATAGTATCTATGATCCGTAGCTGCTATTCTTATCAAGTACATACCCAAACCTTTACAATTTCTCGAATTCACCTTATAATTTTTTTCTTTAGTTTATTACAATTTACACATTTTGTTCCACGAGAGATGCCTTCCATGTTGGTGTAATTTCTCGTACATATTTCGCAGTCTTTTATCACCCGTCTTTGACTTGCAATCCTTTTAAAGATGCCCACGCTTTTGACATTGGGAGCAGGTGATCTCTTGATACATCACGTATGCCGTGCTGTAGGTGCTCCAGCACAACATGATCTCGGCTATTTTCATGAATAGGCTTTCAAATCTCAGACTCGCATCTCGCATTGTCTTGTCCGACGCAGGTTTCTTGAATAACACTTATCTTACGGACATTTTGAATAGATTTAAAATATTTTCTAATCAATTATAACATCTGCTACATCATGGTCTTTACTGTATGCATTGTATATCATTATATTTTTTTTAACTACAATTCTATTTTAAGTAGATTTTTCATTGATTTTTTTATATCCCCTTTTCTTGCGTGATTGTAGCTGAAGCTTTTATGGATTTTGATATGAAAAGATCCATTTCCTTAACTTAGTCAACATAGGTCATTATCACATTTTATGTGTATGGGGGGGGGGGGAGAGATTTCAACTTACGTAATCTTATCTTGATCTGTTCAAAACTCAGCTAATTTGTGAACTTGCCGTAATGTGTGTGTATATACAGTATATATATATATATATATATATATATATATATATATATATATATATATGTGTATATATAAATGTGTGTATATGTGTATATATATAAATATATATATATATATATATATATATATATGTGGGTGTGTATATATATATATATATATATATATATATATATATATATATATATAGTATGTATGTATATATATGTATGTATGTGTATATATATATATATATATATATATATATATATATATATATATATATATACAATGTATAATGTAAATATGTATATACATATATAAATATATATATATATATATATATATATATATTTACATATATAAATATATATATATATATATATATTTATTTATTTATATATATACATATGAATATATATATATATATATATATATATATATATATATATATATATATATATATATATTTATATATATACATGTATATATATATATATATATATATATATATATATATTTATATATATACATGTATATATATATATATATATATATATATATATATATATATATATATATATATATACATACATATATATATTTATTTATATATACATATAAATATATATATATATATATATATATATATATATATATATATATATATTATATATTATATATACATACATATTCATATATATACACACATATGTTCTTTTCTAATATTTATGTGTTTTGAGAGAGAGAGAGAGAGAGAGAGAGAGGAGAGAGAGAGAGAGAGAGAGAGAGAGAGAGAGAGAGCGAGAGATTATAACACGCACCTTACTGTATTGTGTAATAGAACTTAGTGATATTCGAGAGGAAACAGTTGTGAGTAACTCTTTGAATTAAACAATGAAAAGGGAAAAGGAGAGAGAAAAAAAAGGAAGAGAAAAAGGGATATTAATAGCAGTAGGAAGGGAGAGCCTCGTAATCCCAAGAGAAATTCTTAGAATAGCGTTGCCTCCTAAGATGAGATATTCCTTTCCCTCTCGCCATTAGGATATTAAGCGAAGGCAAATAGACTGCCTGTCGCTAAGAACCATAAGCATTCTTTGTCATATCCCTTTATCTCGGTGTGTGGTCTGCAACCAACAAACCATACAAAGAGGGAAACACAATAAAGGCAATTCCGGCACCTTTACGTCCCGTGTAAGGGAGCATATAAAAGATGAGCGTTTTCTGGCAAGCTGCTGGTAAAGGAACTAGAAAGAGAGAGGATTCTTCTCTTTAACCTTTTTACCTTTTTTCTTTTCTTTTGTATAGTATTGAAGAAGAACTGAGAGTCTGGTTGAATAAAAAGAGCTCAAGGATTTTTTAATGTCGTCACTGCCTAAAGTCTTTTAGATTATTGTCTTTTTTTTCGAGAGTTTTTATCATTCAATCTATATCAGTATTTTTCATAGTTTTGTCTCTGAGAGTCGGCTATCTGTGTTTCTTTGTAGAAAGGTAATTAAAGTATTTTATCACTTCTCTAAAGTAATTTGTAATATATAGTAATGTTTTACAGCTGTAGGCGCAGTGGACGCCAGAAGCCCCGCTTAACAAAATAATAATGTTTTACAGCTGTAGGTGTACTGGGAACAAGAAAACCTTTTTATAAAAATAGTAATGTTTTACAGCTCTATGGGGCACAGTAAACCCTGTTTAACAGCTGTACTGGGCACCAGAAACCTTATTATGTCAAAGTAATAATGTTTACAGCTATACTGGGCACAAAAAAAAAAAAACCCTGTTTAACAAAATAGTAAGGTTTCAAGCTGTACTGGGCACCAGAAAATCTGTTGAACTAAGTGGTAATGTTTTTGAGCTGTACTAGGCACGGGGAAACTTGTTTAACAAAATAATGTTTTACTGCTGTACTGGGCACCAGAAACCATGTTTAACAAAATGTTTTACAGATGTAATGGGCAAAAAAAAGCCCTGTTTAACAAAATAGTAATATTTTACAGCTGTACTGGGCTCCGGAAAACCTGTTTAACAAAATAGTAATGTTTTACAGCTGTACTGGGCACTGGAAAACCTGCTTAACAAAATAATGTTTTACAGCTGTACTAGGCACCAGAAACCCTGTTTAATATGTTTTACCGCTGTACTTGTCACCGGAAAACATTTTTAATCAAATAGTAATGTTATACAAAAGTATTGGCCACCTGAAACCATGTTTAACAAAGTAGTAATGTTTTACAGCTGTACAGGGTTCCGGGAACCCTGCTTAACAAAATAGTAATGTTATACAGCTGTACTGGGAACCAGAAAAAACTGTTTAACAAAACAGTGATGATTTACAGCTGTACTAGGTACTAGAAATCATATTTTAAAAAAATAGTAATGTTATACAGCTGTACTGGCCACCAGAATATTTGTTTTCAACAAAATAGTAATGTCTTAAAGCTGTACTGGGTAAAATATTTTAGGGAAATAGAGTCGAAGGGAAGAAATGTATCATGCAGGATTTTGGCATATTGCTGAACTTGTAACTTACCATTAGGTGAAAAAAAGGGTTGGCACAGCCTCTTCCTTCAGTGCTCATTGATTTTTAGGTTTTTGGGGGGTTTTCAATTCCCAGGAGTATGTACTTCATGTCATCAGCATAGTCCTCTACTTTAAAATGGACTGAACAAATTAGAGTGTACCACCCGTGTCACAAGACCGTATATAGTAACGACATTTCTCTTTTTTGTTTATATTATCCTTTGTAGCTTCACTCTCCCCTTGCAATGACAGCAACTTGTATTAACCTATCTCCCTACTTTATTGTTAACTGTTAACAGAACTGGTTGCCGGTTTGTCAAGAAATAGCATGTTTGTATTTTGTGACCTTACCAGGACCTAGTGTGTATATATACTCTGTGTCTGTAATAAAGTTACTCAGTTGCATTCCTCTCGCCTTTGGCTCACAACCTACTCTTGGCTCATCACATTGGTGACCCCGGAGGTAGACTCGCTCCTCCCGCCTTCAACCCCTCACTGTTACTATGGCGGACTCCACGGAAGTTGGCCCTGCCCCTTTCAACCTTTTGTCGTTCACCAGCAGAGAGGCGTTTGCTTGGTTTCAGCGCGCAGAAATCCTGTTCCGCATCAAGGCCGTTACTCGCTCAACTACCAAAGCAGATTATATTCTCGCGGCGATACCCGAGGACACCTTCCCGGAAATCTCAGACTGGCTTTGTGAACAAAGAGACACCTCAATAGCGTATGACGCCCTCAAAACATACCTTCTGCAACAGTACTCGCCGTCACCAGCTGCCCATATAGCGAAGCTTTTTCAGCTCTCTCAACAACCGTTGGGGGACCAAAGGTCTTCGCTCGCCCTCAGGGAAATGACCAGTAACGCTCGCCTGCAACCTGCCTTAGACGGCTCTCCTCGTGAGGTGAACATACTTCGTGCCCTTTGAGTACGCCATTTACCCAAACCTGTGCGCGCTGCCATACCCGATGTCGATAGTTTACCCATAAAGGACTTGATGACCAAAGCCAACGCCCTTATGGACAGCCACTTCACGACCTTCAAGACCTCCATCAACGCCTCCACTCCTGACAAAGAGGACACCTATTCAACGTCAACCGAAGCTGATGTGAATGCCGAAGGACACACACGCCTACCCCATAATGTGCCGGAGCAGCGACAAAGCCACATCACCCACCACTCGATCGCGCCCCAACCAACGACTTTTACAGCCACTTACTGCCGCCCATCGGCCACAGTTTTGCTACTACCACACCAGATTTGGGGCTGCAGCGAAGAAATGTGCCAAGGATTGTCAGTGGCCAAAAAACGTGTAAGTAGGCCATCTCTCGGGGTAGTGGCCTTCTGTGTTTCTAATCTTTTCTTTTTAAATGATGCAGGAACGTGTGCGATTTTTGGTAGACACGGGTGCTTGTCGTTCTCTTTTGCCAAGGGAACTCTCCAGGACACGACGCAGTCTAAGTCTGCTGACGTCCGCCTGGTAGCCGCCAACAGATCTGCGATACCCACCCATGGTTACGAGAACCTCACATTATCGTTTTGAAACGGCAAATTTAATTGGAAGTTTCTCATTGCTGACGTCACATTGCCAATCCTCGGTGCGGATTTCTTCTCTCATTTCCACCTTCTGGTCGACGATTGGTTAACTCAGACTCATACTTGTTGAGACCTCTTCAACCCACCCCCTCCAACCTCGCTCTTCACATTAGCGCTCCCACGGATGCCTACACCCACCTCCTCACGTCGTACCCGGAACTTTTTCGTCCAGAACTTCGTCAAACGCCCACGGCGCCTGCCAAACACGGTATTTATCACCATATCAAGACGACAGGACCCCCAGTCTTCGCCAAATTCAGATGTCTGGCACCGGATCGAATGGCAGCTGCCAAACAGACGTTCGCCAAAATGGAAGAAATGGGCCTTTTCCAAAAGGCCTCCAGCCAATGGTCGTCACCCTTACACATCGCCCTGAAAAAATACGGCTCCCTCCGTCCATGTGGGGATTACAGGCGCCTGAACATGCAAACAGAACCGGATCACTACCCCGTCCCAATTACCGCCGAAGTGACCTACCTGCACAAAGCTAAGGTTTTCTCCACGCTCGATCTCCTGAAGGGGTATTATCAGGTGCCTATAAACCCAGAATACATCCCCAAGACCACCGTCACCACTCCCTTCGATACATACACCTTCAATTACTCCTATTTTGGCCTTCGTAATGTTGGGGCCACTTTTCAACGTCTCATGGATGGCATCTTAGGGGACCTCCCCTTCTGTGCATGTTACATGGACGACATACTCAGCGAAGCATCCACATGCCGACAGACGTGCACTCTGCAACACACGTCTTCCTACGTAACGACACTACCAAGCCACCGCTAACGACCCCTTACACGGGCCCTTTCATGATCCGACGCAATCCAAAAGCATTCCTACTAAACATTCGTAGCAAAGAAGACTGGGTGTCCATTGATAGTCTAAATTTTAAAACCTGCTTATCTCCTGCCAGATGACCCACCTACAGTTCGCGCCTCTCTTGATCATGGTGCCCTATTTAACATGTACAGTATGTAATT
>NC_090752.1:50234011-50249011 GCF_036898095.1 Palaemon carinicauda
ATATATATATATATATGTGTGTATATATATATGTATATGTATATATATAGGTATGTGTATGTGTATATATATATATATATATATATATATGTGTGTGTGTATATATATGTATATATGTGTATTTCTATATATATGTATATATATGTATAAATGTATGTGTATGTATATATATATATGTGTGTATGTATATATATATATATATGTATATATATATATATATATATATATATATATATATATATATATATATATATATATATACATATATATATATATATATATATATATATATACATACATATATGAATAGTTCAGGGAGTATTCAGGCTTATCTACCTTTTAAATGTATGTCCCCGTTGTACTTTAATAGATAATTGTTACTTAATTAACCATCCCCAATATGGGAAGCATTCGGGTGGCACAATTTTTCTTCCTTCAATAAAATTGGAATGGAAGATTATCGAATTACTACTTAGCTTTTGTGCACTTTTCTTTCTCCACCATCTGTATCAGTGTCGTCTTTTCTTAATATGAGATTTTTTTCCGGAATTGTTCTTTTATTTGAAGGTGTCCATTTTCCAGACAGTGTATAGAGAAATTTTAGTACTCGCCTTTACATGAATTGTGTCGAAAAGGGAAACCTATACAGTATATTTCTGATGGAATCCTATCACTTTTAGAAAAAGTCGAAAAAACGTGTATATTACCTATTTATTAAGATTCCAAGATGAATATATGTGAAAAAACTTTGTATTTTATCTTTTTTATCATTTGATGAAACAATGAGGGAAGTCAATGATCCTAGTACGTCATGCGTAATCCTGTGATATGCTCTTTGGATAATGTAAACATTGCAAAATTATTTTTCATAGAAATGAAAGTGCAGAATTTTATTTATTTATTTATTTTTTTTTTTTTGAAAGAGGAATACAGCAACTTTAGTAAATGTTGACATTGCGCGCACGATTTGCTCTGTGTACACATTCCTTTAGTATCGAGCAGACAGGCCACCAGTGTGGTGTAGGAATGTGTAAATTCATTATTTACATACGTATGGGCAAGGCATCGGGGGCAGAAGCAAATAGTAGCGCATGCTCTCTCTTTCTCTCTCTCTCTCTCTCTCTCTCTCTCTCTCTCTCTCTCTCTCTCTCTCTCTCTCTCTCTCTCTCTCTCTCTCTGTTATTTGGTGCGCAAAGTGCTGCAATAGGAACTTTCGAAGTCATCTCGTATTTCATTTTGAAATTCGTAGCGAAGGTTTTGACTTGCTAAATATGAGACTGTTGGTAGATCAGAACGCTAAACCATTTGCTTTACGGTTGCAGGCACATCGTCTTTGTACACCATACTCTTTATATAAATATATATATATATATATATATATATATATATATATTTATATATATATATATATATATATATATATATATATATATATATGTATATGTATGTATATATATATGTGTATATATATATATATATATATATATATATATATATATATGTGTGTGTGTGTGTGTGTGTGTGTGTGTGTGTGTGTATATATATTATATATATATATGTATATATATATAATATATATATATATATATATATATATATATATATATATATATAATGGTGTTTGTGTATTCCTTGAACATTAAACAGTTTCCCTTCACCCGGGTAATGGCATTGTCCCTGTGATGTTCATTCTTTTAACTTCAGTGTCGTGGATGAAACCCCAGATAACAAAACTTACATTAAATAAAGATACTCTACATACACCTACTCGCAAACATGGGCCTACAGTTTTGTGTTTATCCTTCCATCGCTGTCAGTATTGAAACCCGGTCTAACCAATGTGTTTATTACCCAATGCATCCCGCATGTTCTCTGTCTTCTTCTTGCTCCTACCAATATATCCGAATTATACACTTTTAATCAATCTATATTCTTACAATATTTCTTATATGACCAAACCATCTTGCATATATTTCATAACTTCGATGACAATGCTCAAAATTTTCCCACTTAATATATTTTTTGAGCTTCATATACGCACCAGCTTCCATTCTTCCACCATCCTTATTAAAGTTGATTTTTGCAGGTTCTTTTTTTTTTTCCATTTAAGCTCACGGCCTTAGAATTGGTGGTATTTATTCTTAACTTTCTGCTGCTTGGAACACTTAAAAAAAAAAAAATCGCAATATTTTTTTTCGGGAATTTTTTTTACTATGCTCAGTGAGTACTTTATATTGGGCCAAAATAAACCATTTCTTATCCCACAGTTTTGCTCATGTAGCCTATTGGCAATTTTCATGTTTCACACTTCATTCGCCTCCTAAAGGTACTGAATAACAAAGAAGATATAGCTCGCTTATGTTTTTGGTTAAGTTACAATTATCCAGTCACAAACTTCTAAATATATATATAATGGACAATGCCTTTATTATAAAAACTTTGTAACTTCTTCACCATACATCCTCAAATTCCTCAAAATTACATATTTCCATATTTCGCACACTGTTACCAATTTACAACCACGTCAACTTGTGGATCCTAGGCAGGGAGGAACCTCTGTATTTGCAGTGATGAGCCGGATGCTTATGTATATCCTAGAGGGAATTCTAATGACATTAATTACTAATGAGATAGTATTTAAAGACTATTTTCTTTACACCTCTGAGATGATGTAAACAGATCCTATTGAAAGCATATGTGCGTAAGCAGAAAGGCACAATAGACGACATGAAAAATCCATTGTTCCCATATACCCTTTTGAAGAAGCGGCGCCTGACAAACAGATAGACTTAAACACATTGAAATGGAGCTTTGCAGAAACGTTCAGTTAGTGTTTCTGGCAAGGTCATCGATTATTTGCATTTAGGCTGTCATTGATTAAAGAATTACGCCATTTGTTGTTGGTATTCGGCACTTAAGTGCATCACTAAAACAGATTGGATGATTCCTTAAATTTGTAGATAATTTGTTCCTCAAGTATTTTTAATTATAAATCAGTTATTCAAGATTCATTTTATGGAAACAAATTGGGTTCTTATTAATTTCAATATTGTAATATTTATTGAGAAAGTTTAATAACATTTATGCAAACACCTCACAGGCGCAAGCAAATAATTTTCTACAACTAAACATAACTAATTATGTATGTATGTATGTACGTGTAAATTATATGAGTTTTAAATATCTGTATATATAAATTTATAAATGTTATTAAACTCATTTGTCAAATATTACAATATTGAAATTAATAAGAAACCAATTTGTTTCCCTAAAATGCATCTTGAATAACTGATTTATAATAAATAAATAAATTATCTACAAATATAAGGAATCATCCAATCTGTTTTAGTGATGCACTTAAGTGCCGAATATCAACAAAAAATGACTTAATTCCTTAATCAATGACAGTCTGAATGCAAATAATCGATGTCCTTGTCAGAAATGATAATTGAACGTTTCTGCAAAGCTACATTTCAATATGTTTAAGTCCATCTGTTTGTCAGACGCTATATATGTATGTATGTAAGTATATATGTGTATGTATATATTTTAACGTTAACACACGTGTTTGTAATATTTATATAACGGCAAAGTGTTACATACTAAACCTATCAGCTGTAATAGTGTAAATGGGTTGATTTAGATTCTAAGTAAAAATCCGGAATTTGTCCGGATTAAATACAGCCGAGTCAGAATCAACTCTTTATCTTCGTAGAGTCAAGTGGGCTCAAGTCAAAGGTTTACCCGTATTTCTATAGGCCATAGGTTCGAATCCTTCACCGATCAGAAATACTTAAACTTTCCTATAGTTCTATGATCCAGTGTCAATCTTTTCACTTTTCCTTTCGTGGCTTATTACGTATCTTATGCTCATCACGTGTCAGCTTTCGCGATTTCTTTACATACTTATGTATATTTATATATACACGTACATACATGAACAATACATAAATTGCTCAAACATTTTGCATTGGAATAGTTGAATTCAAAGGGTCCTATCCCTCTGATTATAATTAGCATTTTTTTTCGGTTTTTATGTAATAAATTACGAAATTTCCACCTCCATCACGACTACGACCCAATACTTTCAATTTACTGAAAAGTGAAAGTCTAAGAATCTCCCTATTATTTTTCCCCACCCGGGCTTGGCCTTTAAGATAAATCCTTGTATATGTTTCTAAAATGTATGCACTTGTATTCATATTTATATACACATTCATATATAATACATATATGATCCATTTATATATACATATATATATATATATATATATATATATATATATATATATATATATATATATATATATATATATATATATATATATATGTATGTATGTATGTATGTATGTATGTATGTATGTATGTATGTATGTATGTATGTATGTATGTATGTATGTATGTATGTATTTACATTACACACATAGTAATATCTGTACATATATACACACATGCTGTACTGTATGTATCAAACGACTTTTTCTTATTCTGACGGGGTGGGACAAGAAGGGTACAGGCTACCAGTTTCTTGTGAAGACTACTAATGATGGTGTACAAGCCCCATGCTCTTTCTTTACTCCATGCTGATATCATTCGACCTTTTGACTGACTACTCTGACCGATGGCAACTTTTATAATAATATACGCTACACATTAGCTACTCTGACCAATTATGCGCTACACCATTCAACTACTCTTACCGATGGAAACTTATATATTATATGCTACACCATTCAGTTACTCTGACCGATGGCAACTTTTATATTATACGCTTATATATACTGTGTATATATATATATATATATATATATATATATATATATATATATATATATATATATATATATATGTGTGTGTGTGTGTGTGTGTGTATATATATATTTATATATATAGATATATATATATATATATATATATATATATATATATATATATATATATATATATATATATATATATATATATATATCTACTTCAGCCGTTGCAAGTCCACTGCAGGACAAAGGTCTGACATGTCCTTCCACTTGCATCTGTTCATGTTCTGTCTTCAATCACAACCCGTAATTTTTCGTAGCTTGTCAATCCTCATCTTTTCTTCCTTCCCTTGCTTCGTTTCCAATCTTTTATTCTAAATACTATGATTATATTTCATTCTCTTATTTTATTATTTGTTAGAATATCCTCTACTTTAGTTTACTCTCGTGTGTGTGTTTGTATATGTGTATATATATGTATAGATATATATATATATATATATATATATATATATATATATATATATATATATATATATATATATGTGTGTGTGTGTGTGTGTGTGTGTACAGTATATATTATATACGTACTGTACCCGATGTTAAAGTAGAGATATCCATTTTCATCTGGAGCATTTACTTCAGGAACCGGAATAGCTGAGGTAATTTCTCCTTGGCAACAATTATGTTTCACTTTGCTCTATGAGACAGGAGATTTGCATTTAACTTCAGTGAGATTCTCTGGAGATTCTGCTGGGATTCCTCCACCTAATTTAAGTTACATGGGCATTATATACAACAGCGACCCAATCTCTTGTCTGTGGTTGAATATAAATAACTTTCAAAAGATTAAATATCGAAATTTTCCTAAGATGCGAGGTGCGGGGAGGTGCCCGCTGCTCTTGGAAGCTGGGTACTCCGAAATGTGACCTGAGTTTAGGAAAAAGAAGGAAATATTTCTTTTGCATAATATTTGTATTATGAAAACATGGCATCATGATAAGGATCCAAGGACCGGGGGAAGGGGGGAATATATGACTTCGGTTTTTTACGATGTCGGAAAAAGAAAACGGCAATGTTAAGGAAACCAAAGGCAGTGAAGGTTCCGAACAGAGAAAACATGAAGGTTGGAGATGCTACATTGATTGGAAACATGGAAACCCCGCAAATAGGCGAAATATCTTGAACATGTTCTTAAAAAGAAAACATCATCATTCTTTTTAAGAAGGCAAAGGTGAAATGTGAAATGAAATGACCTTAATTGAATATGTGAGCAATGCAAGTTTTGATGAGGCTTTGCGATAAAAAATATCTTAAAGCAGACCTCCTTTTAAGAAAATTGAACATGATGAAAATTTTTATTTGACGAAGAAATGCAGTGTAGTTAGTTGATATTTTTGGGGGAGGGGGATAGGAGGGAAATATATTATTTCCTGAGGAACTGAGTTTCCTTGGTTAGGTTCGTTGTGTATATTTGGGTGGAAGAATGAAAGCTTTGTACAAACCTTATTTTTATTCAACTTTCATATTGATGATAGTTTCCAAAAATAGAATTCCCTGTTTTCCTATTATTTTAATATGAGTTTGATATGCGGGGTATTTAGTATCTTATAACGTAGATGGAAAGTAAGTGCAAACTGAAAATTTTCATTATCTGGGAATATTATTTCACATTTCGTAAATATCTTAATATTTTTCAGTTTTATACTTTTGTTTTACTTTGAAATTTGTGTATTAATCACATTTTTATATTATCTATATATTAATTACTGTAAACGTGCGTATATCGTCGGTAACTGACGCAGTATTTGGTACTCCTGAAAAATTTACTTTCAATATTTGCAATTTAATGATTTCAGTTTGAATTTGTAGTATTATAAAACAGGATTCCTTTGATCATGGAATTCACTGAATATGAAACCAATGGTCAGTCGCGGTAGAAAATCATATTAATAAATGAAATGTGGAATAGCCTAGGTGATGGGCTTGTAGGTTTAATAATTTTTATAAACAGAATTTGTACCCTCTGTATTTGTGCAATCATGCATGAATTATTACTCGATTTCAATCATTCTCAGGTTTATTTGCGTGTAATAGTTTTTGCTCTAGTGAAATTAATTCTGCTTGAGTGAAAGTAAGAGAGAGAGAGAGAGAGAGAGAGAGAGAGAGAGAGAGAGAGAGAGAGAGAGAGAGAGAGAGAGAGAGAGAGAGAGAGTTGAATCTGGTATTCCTTTTTTAGCATCATTACATTTGCCATATGCAGTTATGCAATCTTTTATACTCCCAAAAAATGAGTCGGAAACACATTATTATTATTATTATTATTATTATTATTATTATTATTATTATTATTATTATTATTTCTTATTATTATTATTATAAGCTAAGCTATAACCCTAGTTGGAAAAGCAAGATTCTATAAGCCCAAGGGCTCCAACAAGGAAAAATAGCTCATTGAGGAAAGGAAATAAGGAAATAGATAAACTACAAGAGAAGTAATAAACAATCAAAAGGAAATATTTTAAGAACATTAACAACATTGAATTACATATTTTATATATAAACTATAAAACTTCAAAACAAACAAAGAGGAAGAGAAATAAGATAGAACAGCGTGCCCGAGTGTGCTCTCAACCAAGAGAACTCCTAATCAAAGACAGTGGAAGGCCTTGGTACAAAAGCTATGGCCCTATCCAAGACTAGAGAACAATGGTTTGGTTTTAGAATGTCCTTCCTGCTTACCATAGCTAGTCTCTTCTACCCTTACCAAGAGGAAAGTAGCCAATGAACAATTACATGGCAGTAATTAACCCCTTGAGCAAAGAAGAATTATTTGATATATTCAGTGTTGTCAGGTGTTTGAGGACAGAGGAAAGTTTGGAAAGAATAGGCCAGACTATTCGGCGGATGTGTAGGCAAAGACAAAATTAACCGTAACCAGAGAAAGGGGTCCAATGTAGTACTGTTTGGCCAGTTCAAATATCCAATAACACACTATATAGTGGTAGTATTTCAACGGATGGCTGGTGCCCTGACCAACTTACTACCTACTTATTGTATTCTTTCGGACGCCGAAAGAGAAGGATTTATTCTCTCAATTTAGGGATTTCGCGTCGGTCTTTCTAGCAAGAAGATTCCCTCTAGACGGAGTCAAATTCGTCATTGTTGCGAAAGGACATTCAGTAACATCCTATTTGTGTTTTGGAGGGATGGGAGTATCAATGTATTTTCCATCATCTAAAATGAGAAACGGATTTTGATGTTTTTAGCTCTGGGAACATGTCTGAAGGTTCTAGCAATTAAGTGTGTTTATTTTCCCTCTCATGTAAGCAGTGTTTGTTGCATGTGGAAGGGAATTAGGTCAAGGTAGGTCAGGAAATGGTTTTCAATCCTGGAGCTGATTTTTCACGAAGAGTGAACTGTGCTTCGCTCTTCCTTAATGTTTATTTGAATTAGTACCGTGAGTACATCTGTAGGCATTACTAATAGAAGTTATGGTGGCCTATGTGGTAACGTCCTTGACTGGTTTTAGAGTCCTGCTCAAACTCGTTAGTTCTTTTGGTCGCTGCAACCTCACCATCCTTGAGAGCTAAAGATGGGGTTTTGTGGGAGCCTATATATGTCTCTGCCGAGTCATCAGCAACCATTGCCTGGCCCTCCCTGGTCCTAGCTTAGTTGGAGAGGGGGCTTGGGCACTGATCATATGTATATATGGTCAGTCTCTAGGGTATTGTCCTGCTTGATAGGGCAGTGTCACTGCCCCTTGCCTCTGCAACTCATGACTGGTCTTTAAACGTTTAATGAGTCTTTGGAGCATCCCCTTGGCCCCCAATAGTTCACACATTATTCTTCTACTTTATCTTAGTTCCCTCCTCTTTTTTTTTCTATTGTGCTGCCCAACCCCTTTAACTTTTCCTTCATAGAGCGATTGGTGAGGCAGGGTGTCCCCAGTTACTCCTCTGCAGTGTATGACCTTCTCAGTCGAGTGCGATGACATACAGTAAACCAAAACCTCCAGTTAGACTAACAGAATGAGTAAACTGTCAAACAGTCACAAGTTACGTCTTATTATTCTAAAGAGGAATAGTCTTTTACTGTTAAAATCTCTATACAAAAATACTGTTCTTTAATTTTCCCGGAAGTATTTGAGAGTGATCTATTAAAAGAATAACCTTTTGTGCTTTTAATCGCTCGGTCTTCAGAACATTTGAGTTGCATCGTGGGTAAAGGTTATTTTTAGAAAGTGATTGCCATTTTTTAAATGTGTATTTAAATTAGATTGGTGATGCACTGATACGATATCAGATTGTTGCTAGTAACGAACATTATTCTTTTTTCATTTTTATAATGGTGTTACAATGAGGGAAAATACCCAACTTTAAAACACGATCCAAATTTTAAAACGCAATATTTTATATTTTACTTATGAGGGCGTGTAATAGAAATACCTTTGTAGGGATGACGAAAAAATAATGTTGAATTCAAGGGCAAAGAACTAATTGGTGCCGGAAATTCAGCGCTTTTGTTCCCCTTCTTACACCCATTAAGACCAATTACGACGCTAGCCTGTCATTTGATACTTTTCATCTGAGGGACGCCCATTCACTGAGTTTCTTTGTCCGGGGTCATGCTTAAAATTTTTTATTCTTAATCGGAATGGTGACATACATACTGTACATGTACGATATTTGTCATTTGGAAGCAAATTCTTTTGTAATAATGACATTTTCTTATCGCATTTTTCATTTTTAAATTTGTTCCACTACCTTGTAAATGGACAAATATGCTGTGAACGCATGCACAGAGATGATTGTGTTTATCTTCTCACTTTTAATGGAGCTAGGAGGTGGATGGAACTATTTATTTTAGAGTGTAGAAATACCCGGTAGGATTCCAAGCATGTGTTATTGTTTATTTGACTCCTCTCCCTTTATTTTTTTTTCAACTGAGTGAATAAAGCGTTGACCGGTGAAGACGTTTAAGATGACTCCCAAAGTCCCTTGAAATTAGTTTGAGCACACTTCCCAGTCACTTGAAATTAGTTTCACAGCATTCCCCAGTCACTTGAAACTAGTTTCACAGCGCTCCCCATCATGTTGAAATGACAACCATATTTTAATGCTCCAAATAGAAACAATATAAGAGTAATTACATTTTTTATTATAAAATTTCAACTTTTTGCGAACAAAAACGTTGAAATGAATATGATTTGTTCAAGATATTCAATCTCGTTAACGATGCTGTCTTTTGATCTATATATGTGCCATGTATAAGTTGTACCGAACTTGGCCAAGACAAACTCGTTCACATCAAACAGGTTGTCAGGTTAACCGTCGCTAATATCTCCGTTGTAGTCCCCTAACTTTATCCTGAACGCATTGAAACATATCTGGTCTTTTCGGTGATGCCAGCATGATCTCATATTAATCTTTTGATGACAACGTGTTGGTCCTTTCCTATGGTGATGGCATATGACAATGAGCGAGAGAGACAGTTTCCGTCCCTTTCAATGCCTTCAACTACTGTAGAAGTAGTTTTCTTGTATAACGAAAGACTGATGCTTTCTCTTGAAATTTGTTTATCCCCTTGTTTCTTATTGCTTCTTATTTGACACCAAAAACTTTCATATCCTTCATTTCATCGGAGAACATCACTGTAATCTACTCAAAAGTACACAAGGCAGTTGAGTAATTCCAAACTATGTTTTGAATGAGAAGTTATTTCAGACTAGCTGTGGTCTGAAACTAGTTTCAAATGACTAAGGGGTCTTATGAAACATGGATTGATTAGAACAAATTACACCAGCCTGCACTTCAATGGTCGTCTCTGTAAATACCAAGTGATGAACAATTAGAATAGCGCCAAGGTATCCCTGCGTGTCTTAAGAGGTGACTAAAAGGGAACTCCCCCCCCCCCCGCTCCTGTATTATATACTCCTGTGAGACATCGAAGAGGTGGAGCTGGGGGGAGAAGGACTGCTCCCCGCACTCTAGTTTTGGGGCGTCTGAATGTGCGTGGATGTAGTACGATAGAGAGTAAAAGATGTGAGATTGCAAGTATATTTAGGAATAGAAGGATGGATATATTGGCTTTGTGTGAGACAAAGATAAAAGGAAAGGGTGAAGTGATGTTTGGTGAAGTGACTGGTAGAGTGTCTGGGATTGAAAGGGAAAGAGCAAGAGAGGGTGTGGCTTTATTGCTGAGTGAGGTAGAGTAGTGAATGGAAGGAGATATCATCTAGGTTAATGTGGGTAAGGGTTAGGTTGGGTAGGGAATGTTGGGCTTTTGTTAGGGCGTATGGGCCAGGTTGTGGGAAAAGGGAAGAGTGGAATGAGATCTGAAATGAATTAACTAGGTGTGTAGAAGGACTGGGTAGAAGGAATTATGTAGTTGTCATGGGTCACTTAAATGCTAGAGTGGGCACTAGAGAGGTGGAAGGTGTCATTGGGAAGTATGGTGAACCAGGTGAAAGTGAGTGGTGAGAGATTGGTAGATATGTGTTGAGCAAGAGATGGTGGTAAGTTCTAACTTTTTCAAAAAGAAAGATAAAAACAAGGATACATGGGTAAGAGTGGCAAATGGAAGAGTGGTAGAAAGGGCGTTAATGGATTATGTGTTGATAACTAAAAGAATGTTTGGAAGATTGAAAGAAATGCACGTGTTTAGGGGTATGGCTAACGGTATGTCTGATAATTTTTTGGTGGAAAGAAAATTAGTTGTAGCAAAAGAGTGGGGGAATGTAAAAGGGAGCTAGTGAGAGTTGTAGAGTTAATAAAACCTGAGGTAAAAAGTGAAAGTGAATATCAAGAAAGGTTGAAAATGGCATATGAAAGAGGGAAAGTAAGATGAAACTGGTAATTTAGAGAATGAGTGGACGTTAGTGTGTGGAAAGCATGAGGAAGGGCAGTGAATGGTGGAAACAAGGAGTGAAGGTAAAAGTAGAAGCGAAAAAGAGGGTATTTGAAGAATGGCTGCAGAGTAATACTGTAGAGAAGTATGAAAGATATAGAGAGAAAAATATGGAAGTAAAGCGCAAGGTAACCGAGGCAAAGAGGGCAGCTGACCTGAGGTGGGGTCAGGGATTAGGTCATTCATATGAAGAGAATAAGAAGTAGCTTTGGAAAGAAGTGAAGAGAGTAAGGAAGGCTGGTTCGAGAATTGAAGACAGTGAAAGATGGAAATGGAAGGTTGTTAAAAGGAAAGGAGGCAAGTAAAAGGTGGGCGGAATATTTTGAAAGTTTACTAAATGTTGAGGATAATAAGGAGGCAGATATGATTGCTGTTGCAGGTGTTGAGGTGCCAGTGATGGGAGATGAGAATGAGAGAGAGATTACAAGAGAGGAAGTAAGGAGAGCACTAGATGAAACGAGAGTAGGAAAAGCACCTTGTATGGACGGTGTGAGAGCGGAGATGTTAAAGGGGGGAGGTGTGACTGTACTTGAATGGTTGGTGAGATTGTTTAATATATGTTTTGTGTTGTCAGTGGTACCAGTAGATTGGGTTTGTGCATGTATTTTACCACTATATAAGGGTAAGGGAGATGTGCATGAGTGTTGTAATTCCAGGGGTATTAATTTGTTTAGTGCGATTGGAAAAGTGTATGGTAGAGTACTGATTAATAGGATTAAGGATGAAACAGAGAATGTAACCTTAGAAGTACAGGGTGGTTTTAGAGAGGTAGGGAATGAATGAATCAGATTTTTACAGTTAGGCAGATATGCGAGAAATATTTAGGGAAAGGTAAGGAGGTGTATGTTGCATTTATTATTATTATTATTATTATTACTACTTGCTAAGCTACAACCCTAGCTGGAAAAGCAGACTGCTATAAGCCCAAGGGCTTCAACAGAGAAAATAGACCAGTGAGGAAAGGAAACAAGGAAAAATAAAATATTTTACGAACAGTAATAACTTTGAAATAAATATTTCTTAAATAAACTATAAAAACTTTAACAAAACAAGAGGAAGAGAAATAAGATAGAATAGTGTGTCCGAGAGTACCCTCAAGCAAGAGAACTCTAACCCAAGACAGTGGAAGACCATTGTACAGAGGTTATGGCACTACCCAAAACTAGAGAACAATGGTTTGATTTTGGAGTGTCCTTCTCCTAGAAGAGCTGCTGACCATAGCTAAAGAGTCTCTTCTACCCTTACCAAGAGGAAAGTAGACACTGAACAATTACAGTGCAGTAATTAACCCCTTGGGCGAAGAAGAATTGTTTGATAATCACAGTGTTGTCAGGTATATGAGGACAGATGAGAATCTGTAAAGATTAGGCCAGATATTCGGTGTATGTGTAGGCAAAGGGAAAGTGAACCGTAACCAGAAAGAAGGATCCAATGTAGTACTGTCTGCCCAGTTAAAGGACCCCATAACTCTATAGCGGTAGTATCTCAATGGGTGGCTAGTGCCCTAGCCAACCTACTACCTGGAGAAAGCGTATGGTAGGGTTGATAGGGAAGCGATATGGAATGAGGTTATATGGAATTGGTGGAATGTTATTGCAAGCAGTGAAAAGTTTCTACAAAGATAGTAAAGCATGTGTTAGGATAGGAAATTAAGTGAGCGATTAGTTTCCGGTGAGTGGGACTGAGGCAGGGATATGTGATGTCGCCATGGATGTTTAACTTGTATTTTGATGGAGTGGTGAGAGAGGTGATGCTCGAGTGCTTGGACGAGGATTGAAACTGGTAGACGAGAATGATCATGAATGGGAGGTAAACCAGTTGTTTGCGGATGATACTGTACTGGTTGCAGACGCGGAAGAGAAGCTTGGCCGATTTGTGACAGAATTGGGAAGGGTATGTGAAAGAAGGAAGTTAAGAGTTATGTGGGTAAGAGTAAGGTTATGAGATGTACGAGAAGGGAAGGTGGTGCGAGTTTGAATGTCATGTTGAATGCAGAGTTACTTGAGGAGTTGGATCTGTTTAAGTACTTGGGGTCTGTTGTTCTGTTGTTGCAGCAAATGGTGGAGTGGAAGCAGATGTAGCCAGAGAGTGAATGAAGGATGCAAAAGGGTGGGGGCAGTGAAGGGACTGGTAAAGAATAGAGGGTTGGGTATGAATGTAAAGAGAGTTCTGTATAAAAAAGTGATTGTACCAACTTAGTTGTATGGATTTGAGTTGTGGAGAATGAAAGTGACGGAGAGACTGAAATTGAATGTATTTGAAATTAAGTGTCTAAGGCGTATAATTGGTGTATCTCGAGTAGATAGGGTTAGGAACGAAGTAGTGAGGGGGAGAATGGGTGTAAGAAATGTTAGCAGCTAGAGTGGATATGAATATGTTGAGGTGGTTTGCCCATGTTGAGAGAATGGAAAATGGCTGTCTGCTAAAGAAAGTGATGAATGCAAGAGTTGATGGTAAAGGTTTGGCTGGATGGATGAAGTGAAGAAGCTCTGGGTGATAGGAGGATAGATGTGAGAGATAAAAGAGAGTGCTAGAAATTGGAATGAATGGCGAACGATTGTGACGCATTTCCGGTAGGCCCTGCTGCTTCTTCCGGTAGCCTTGGTTGACCGCGGAAGTAGCAGCAATATGGTTCAGAGTTATGAAGCTTCATCTGTGGTGGATAACGGGGAAGGCTGGGCTGTGGCACCCTAGCAGCAACAGCCGAACTCGGTTGAGTCCCTTGTCAGGCTGGGAGGAACGTAGAGAGGAAAGGTTCCCTTTTCTTCATTTGATTGATGTCGGGTACCCCCCAAAATTTGAGGAAGGGCCTTGGTATATGTATGTATGATTGATATATATATATATATATATATATATATATATATATATATATATATATATATATATATATATATATATATATATATATATATATATACAGTATATCCTTAATCTCATATTCACGTCATCAAAACTTCGCCGTTACTTGACTTCCACCAGGAAGTTAGCATTTGATCTCGCCCTAATTCCTTGATGTATGGCTCGCTGGCCATTAGAAACCGTTAGCGCTTTCCCATTGACGGAACGCGACAAGGAGGGTCAGACATAAAATTTGCAATGATCTTACGAAATATGAACTTTAATTCTGGAATGGAAGTAAGGTAATATATCATTTCATAATCTGCTTTTCGGAATTAAGGAAATCTTAATTAGAGAAAATAAAAAAGTGCAATCTATCTTACATTAGAGAGAGAGAGAGAGAGAGAGAGAGAGAGAGAGAGAGAGAGAGAGAGAGAGAGAGAGAGAGAGAGAGAGCTACTTGGTTAACTTCATTAGAAGACAACCTCAGGTATTA